>NC_087068.1:7880933-8113526 GCF_963678635.1 Symsagittifera roscoffensis | reverse complement strand
ACACGAGCTTCAATTTTTAGTGTAACGAGTGGTTTTACGAGGTTGAGCATGAAGACCAAATATGTTTGTCGTGGTCTTATTAGCCGATATGTAAATTTTCATAAGAATAGGACAATTTGGTCAACAAATTTACATGTAAAAATTTTCAGGTGGGGGTGAAAAGGAAAAAGAGCCAAATAAAGTGGCAGGTTAATACATGAGGCAGGTTTATTACGCTTGAGGAGAAATTGGCTCTTTTCCAGGCCCGCCTTTTATTTTTTTGAAATTCAATTTATGAATATCTATTTAAAATGACTGTTCAGGTTAAAAACTGCGATAAAACGTGTCAGCAAAGCGAACAGGTGAATTAACTTTTTACAACGTGTCTTACATGCAAAATGACGTGTGAACAGTTTCTGAGCAACCCCTTGTTTTGTGTGTTTTGGGGGGCGGATTTTCAAAAAATTTTCCAAAATTTTGACGACCTTTTTTTTAGGTCGACCAAATTGGTTTTTCGAGCTCTCCCAAAGCACCGCAGGCAAATTTTTGAAAAAACAGTAAAAAAAAAAGCCGTTTTTGGGCACTTTTTGAAAATTGTTGACAAAAAAATAGCGTTTTTTTGGCGCGCGCTCCCCCTCAAAGTTAGTATATATTGGCGCCAAAGGCGCCTTTAGAAAACTTTTAGGGTCGGTCGGCCAAAAAGGGATTTCTGAAAAAGTATCAAAGGGGGGACCCTTTGGGTCGGCAGGGGGTCGAATCCCTGAGGGGAGGGGGGGTGTCCGCCCCGCCCTAAATCCGCCCCCATCTCACATAAGCATCAATTTTAGGGTAAGTAATTTTTACATGGTACAGATGCCGATTTCTGTAGCAATCGGACAATGTGGACAGAAAAATACTTATAATTCGCATGTGGGGAGAGGGAGCCGATTCTGGACCCTCTCTCACACTTAAAACCCAACTTTTATACAAAACAATCGAGCTATATGAACAATTTTTTTATTCGAAGTTCGAAGGTGGGGGGGCTTGCAAAACTTTGCAAATTATCATAAAAGCTCTTCAGCACATTTGAAAGTTAAGTTTGAAAATTTGAAAAAGGGTGTCATAACGCAATGGAACGTGAAGAAACCAGCTATTGTGAACAGTTAAGTTTGTCCAGTCCTTCACACTTTACAACGTAACATCACACCTGGGGGGCTATGAGAACAGCCCACAGGAAAAAATACACCAGTTCACAGTTGTTAGTTTTTTTCACCATTCCAAGTTTCACTGAAATATGACAACATTAGTAGCTTTTAAAAATTGATAGGGGGATAAGTGGAAAATAGGCATTTAATTCTGTAGGCTCTTTTGAACTCCCGCCCCCGCAAATTTTCAGTAGAAGTAATAATTGAATCTTCAGGTCGAAATGTAAATTTTACAAGCTCCTTAAATCACTATTTTTCTATCTGTAAAACGTTGCTTTTTTCAAAAACTTAGGCAAGTTAAATCCATAATTACACAAGCAAAGCTTGTGTTATAGTATGCACTTTCTTTTTTCCAACTTAAGTCGCAAATATTGGTGCGACGCAAATATTGTTGCGATAAATTGTGTTCATTTGGATCAAAAACCAGCTATTAAGTACAGCCAATGCTAAGAATATTCACAAACGATTATATTACAGTAGCAATTTAGCTCAAGGTATCATGGATCTGTAGCGTAGAGGTAGGGAAGGAGACTCACAACAAAATAAGAAGGTTCGAACCTGGGCAGGGTCGGATGTTTTTAATGAACTTTTTCGTCTACTAGTTAAAATGCGTCCGCTCTATAAATTGCGGCATCTTTATTTTTTTTTCAAATTGGCTGGTACTGCTAATGCGTCATAATTGGCTTGCGTCACCTAGCTATTCTGTAGACTCATAATTGGTGTGCTTCACATAAAGAATTTTGTAGCCTCAAAGTTTTATTCATTCAGTTTTTCCTAGTAGCGTAACGTTTTTTGTTTTGAAGAACAAAAAACTCCGACTCCACCACATTTCAATATTCATCCAACGCGCAATGAAAAAGCGCTTCTAAGCCTGTGTAATTCTTAAGGAAATTGAAATTGACTCGGATTGGTTCAAGTATCGACCTATCGCCAAATTTCCTGGTGCGTATAGCACCGCTGGTAGGATGCGTGCCCAAAAGACCAGGGTCCTTGTTTCGAATCTGTGATTGATCAGATGAGAAGTTTTCTCTGCATGTGTTTGGAAGGTTGGGATAGGCACATTCGGTTGGGTTTACGGGGACCCTCTGAATTGTGCGCGTAAGCAGAATTGAAAGAGCCTTGAGTCCAAGGGTCAGTGGGTTGTCCTACCAGTTTAGCAAAGGACTGCAGTGGAACCCCAAAGTTTCTTCGAAAAGGCAGAGGGAGATTTTATTTATGCGCAAAATCGATATTTCCACGTTTTAAATTGAAGCTATTTTTCTTGAATCTGATTGTCTAGTATTTTGTCAATCAGATTCCAGCGCCAGAATTTAGAACTGCTGCTGACAAATAGTGGCTCTGTTCTACTAAGATAGACAGAACACAGGCACCCAGATAACGCAACTTAGATAGACAGGTTGTCTCTTTGCCACTCACCAACCTTTCAAACAAGTAAAATTGTTGGGTTCCTTTTACATGCAAGTAAGAAAAGTTATCCACGTTTTACGAAAGCCTTTGAAATACAAGTAAACAAAAGCGCACCCTGTTTCCGAAATCTTTATGGTCCAAAAATATTTCTTCGGGACCCAGTTACCTTTAAGGAGCTAAACTATCATGCTTAAACCCACATTTTTTGTCTTTATTTTTGTTTTATGTTGTTTTATGGCTAAATGTGCGATGTTACTATGGCAACTATGAAGAACAAATATTATTGGTAGTCTATCAGGTGCAGATTTTGGAAAAACGGGGGGCGGATGCGGACTTTCCATCACGGCTTTGACGTATTGTCCCCCTTTGTACTAGTTTGAGACTTCAATTTTCGGCTAACCGCGCTAAAATTTGTCTAAAGGTGTATTCAGCGCCAATATATACGCCATCATTCATCCCATTAAAACAAATTCCTCGTCTTTTTGGCCGCTTTTTTCAAAAATTTGTCCGCGGCCCAAAAATTTTGCCAACAAAGGGTCTTCAAAGTGTTTTAGCATAGCTCTAAAACATTTTTGGTCGGCCTCAAAAAGACCGGTAAATTTTTCATGAATTCTTGGAAAATCTGCCCCTCGAGATAAGTGTAAAGAACGGAATGTTTTGAGGCCAAATTTGATCTTTTGCATTTTGACGTTTGGTTTCTTTTTAAGTTCAGTTCAAATTGATTAGCTGAGTGGCGTGCTCAGAAACTTTTCTAGAGGGGCGGGGGGCTGTTTTTTTTCGTTCTTTTTTAGGTCGACCATTTTGGTTTTCCGAGCTATCCGAAAATACTATAAAGACCTTATTTTGCCGCAGGAAAATTTATGAAAAAAAGCATTTATGAAGTTTTGAGTTTTTTCTTGAAAAAAATCGACCAAAAATTCTCGTTAGAAATTTTTTGAGTTTGGTCAGCCAAAAATGTATGTCGCAATTTGAGGGTATTGAGGGGGGGGGGGGGGGGTCACGCTACTGGATTTGCTCGAAGGAAGGCAAATTAAGCTCTCCAATTACGAAAATGGAAATGTTGCGAGTAAACGTGAACGACTTCTAGTTATTGGCATGGGCGGATTTAGGGGGGGGGGGGGCACATAAAGTCTCAGGGATTCGAACCCCTGCCAACCCAAAAGCTCCCCCCTTTGGTACTTTTTAAGAAATCCATTTTTGGCCGACCGACCCTAAAATTTTTCTAAAGGCGCCAATATGTTCTAATTTTGAGGGGGGAGCGCGCGCCGAAAAAACGCAATTATTTGGTCAAAATTGTCCAAAAAGTGCCTAAAAACGGCTTTTTTGACCCGTTTTTTCAAAATTTTGGCGCAGAAAATTTGGCCAAAACAGGGTTTTTTTTACTGCTTTGGGAGAGCTCGGAAAATCAATCTGATCGACCTAAAAAAAACAAAGGTCGTCAAAGTTTTAGAAAATTTTTTGAAAATCCGCCCCCCCTCGAGAAAATCTTAGATCCGCCCCTGGTTATTGGGGTTATTGTCTTTCTATGTAGGGACATCCACATGCCGGAGAAGGTGAAGGAGGCGATGCAGTTGATGGTGGCGGCCGAGAGGAAGAAACGGGCGGCCATCACTGAGTCAGAGGGCAAGAGGGCCTCCGAGATCAATGTGGCAGAGGGTGTCAAACAGGTACACTTCTAATTCTATGGTTCTATATGTACAAAGTATGTACATAAGCTTAAAGGTTAAAACGATAAAAGGAAGTAGTTGAATTAAGAACGTTAAAAAGAACAACTGAACTTCCGTTCATATCGACCGATGGTCGTAACTAAACTGGTATTAATTAAAATACCGAAGGTCATTGTAAGATACTAAAAACAAATCACAACATTTCCCACCGGGAAAAAAAAGAAACTGCAAACTAACTATATAACTCTATATACACCCTTTTCCCCCTCCGAAAATGGAAGAATTTTACAAACTGCGCGCAGAGGGTAAATATACAGAAGCAAAATAGAATCCACAATTGAAAGAGAATGTAGCAATGTACAGGGTGGCTATACAGAATTACAAAATTTACAGAATACGGTAACTAACTAAATAAAACTAATCCACAACATGTACATTAACATGTACAATTGTATCTACAGGTAAAATTAAAAAGTCCGGTGGTAAAATATAAATTACAGAATTGTTTTGTTAAGTTTGAATTGATATGTCGATTACAAGAATTGGTCCTCAAACTCATCCAATTTAGCCCTCACTTCCGAATCTATAGTCAATGAGATCTCGCTATAGTTGTCCACCTCTAGCGTGGGGTCCTTTGAGGTCGGGTAAGTTAAATTTGAGTCCGAAGAATTCTCGTGAAAGTGAGTCTTCGTGGTAGATGTTGCAAGTCTGACCGTCGGGAGAGAGTTCCTTGAAGACAAGGACAACGTAGTTTCTGCGACGAGAATCTGTCTGGAAGGCGCCTCCGCTAATGGAGTCAAAAGTTCAGAAGGAGAGTTGACCGAGAAAGTAGACCTGTGGGAGTCCGGTGGCGGAGAGAATAAGGAAGTTGACGCCCCTAGGTCGTCTTTTTCCTGCACCACGTCTATAAATCTCCGATTTCCGTAAAACTGTGGGGGGCCCACATTTCTGCGTGGTCTAGAGTTTCGGGTCTTTGGAGTCGCGCTGTTCGTCTGTTCCGGAATACTGTCTACCATAATAGGATTTTCCTGTGAGCCTTCAATAGTATTCGCATCGTGGATGACAACAATCTCCCGTGGGTCGTTGTTCACAGTCCTTTCTGAGCTCAGTAGTAGGGATTCGACAGGACCTGTAATACTTAAGCCCTGATTAGACTCGGTATGGGGATTTTGAGGTACGTTATTATTGGTCACATTGTCAAAGTAATCCTCGATTATCCTGTCCCACGAATCTAGATTTAAGGAAGATGAACCTGAAGAAAATCTTGAAGAGTCTTGAGTGGCTGTGCTCGCGGTCGGTGCGCTAGTCCCTGCTCTGGTGTTATCCGTTCTCGGGGTGCCTTGACTCGAGTGACCAGCGGGTATCGATCCAGCTTTTCTCGAATGAGTATGAAGATTATGCCCAGTGGGTGTCTGATTCACTATTATCTTTTTGGGCCCTGGGAGTATTTTTCCTTTTATAGCCAGATCCGATTTACGTAAAACGTGACCGTTGTCGAGAGTAACTGTGTGCTCTGATGAATCGATGATATCCTTCTTAACCAGATTAAAATATGGGTCCCTATTTTTCCTGTTAGACACCTTTCTATATAAGTTACCTCCCATTACTGCTTTTCTTTTTGCCAGTGGTTCTGAAGTTCGGATAGTGACGTCCGGGGTTGTGTGTAGGCTGAAAGTCCTAGCTAGTGGCATGTTTTTTTTCTGGGTCCGACGTGATGTCCTTTTCCTCGTCCAAATAGCCATCTTCTGCCACGTCGTGTAGTTCCAAGTTAGTGGCCCGCTCTTTGGACATTATAGCCTTCCCTTTATCTAAATGGTCAATATTGGACATAAAATTTTTCCACCTAGTGTTCGCTACTCTATTAAAATGCTTTTCAAACGCAGTACAGCCGATCGCAGTTTGTTTTGAGATTCTCAGATTCCAGATGATTTTCTCGATCGAATCGTTTAGAGATGGCTTGGGTACTTCGAATGACATTGCCAGTAATTTCGATTTAATTGTGTACACTAATCGTTCCACTATCCCATTGGATTTGTGGTCTCCGACAGTGCAGTAAATAATTTCTATATTAAAATTATCACAGAAGTTTTTGAAATCATGTGATAAGAAGCATGACCCATGGTCGACTCTAATTTTTCTTGGGAATCCATGAAGGTGACAGTAATCGTTTAGAATTGAAATTACGTTTCTTGTAGAGGTGTTTTTGACGATCTTGGCCGAAGGAATTTTAGTTGAACGGTCAATGCAAAGAAGGATGTATTTGTTGTTACCCCAGCACGCGTCCAACGGTCCCGCAAAATCCAATTTAATTTCTTCGTTCGCGAATGTCAACGTCGGGAGTTTCGAAATATTATGGGTGCCTAGTAACACTTTAATGTTCTTACCCGCTTTTAGACATTGGCTACATGTTCTCCCGTGATGGTAAATTTCCCGGTAAATATGCGGCCACCACAAATATTCGGCGAGGGATTTCATCCCAAACTGTCCTGGGTGAGTCTCATGTAGCATCGAATTAAGAGTTCCCCTGATGGGACGACTAATTTATTGTCTAAAAAGAGTAGCTCATCCTTCACGTGTAGGTCTTTGGTGTAGTTCTTCATGTAAGTCCCGTGTATGCCCATAGGTCGATTCCTCTTTATCGTCTCTATCAAATCCCACAGCACCTTGTCTTCTCTAGTCACGATCTGAAGCAATTTCTTCGAACAGTGGTTTTCCGGGCGAATTGGGAAATTCGGTAAATTCAGGTCGGCCTTAAATCTTCTTAAGAGGTCTGCGTGGTCGGGTGGAAGTCTGTAGTCTCTGAATTTGAGGGCGATATTATGTTCTTCGGGAATGATCAAAAGGGTTTCTTTCTTTTTGTCCATTGGGAGTTCTGGTTTTTTTTTGTTAGATGGTATGAAGTGTCTGTTTAGTAGTAAGAAATGTAAAAGGACTTTGTCCTAAAAGGTAATACTTTTAAAATTAAATTTAGAATTATCGACTGGTTGGCAAATTGTAGTGCAATTTTCTGTCCGAGAGTGATTATTGTGGCAAATTTTTATCGACTGAGCGATATAAGATATGATAGCAGCAAAAATCTTGAGATTGAGTAAAGCTAAAGAGCTATTCAACCGATTCTGACCAATCACGTCGCTTGAATTTTTGTTTCCCGACGGGATTGTATTAACTCGTGAATTAGTATTTACAGCGACCGCTGGTCTTTCCACAGAATTTACAGTAACTATTTTAGAATCTTGTTTAGTCGATAAAATGTTCTGAGTTTTGTCGATTGAAGCGACTACAAATTCGTCGTCATAATGGGAAATTGGAAGGGCTTTGCCCGAAGGAAGTCTAGATAAAAGGTCAGTAAAGCCCATGTCCTTTCCTGGTAAATGTGAAATTTTAAAATTGAATGGTAAAAGTCTGTTTACCCAACGGGTCAATCGGCTATGCATCGTTTTGTTTCCATGATTTGCCGAAAGTGCTGATAGTAATGCTTTGTGATCAGTTACTATTTGGAATTCTGTTCCGTACAGGTAGTTTCTGAATTGTTCTGTAGCCCATACGACTCCCAGCAACTCTAATTCGTTGGTCGAATATTTCATTTCATGGTTGTTTAAAAATCTGGATGCAAACGCGATTGTTTTCCACTGGTCGTCCTGTAATTGTTCTAGGGTTGCCCCTAGTCCGCTATGTGAAGCGTCCGTTTTCAGTCTTGTCTTCTCTTTTATATCGAAATGGCTGTTTTCTGCAATATTTACAATTTCAGTTTTTAACTTCTCAAACGCTATTGAATGGCTAGTATCCCATTTGTATAACGATTTTTTTTAGAAGAGGTCGAAGAGGGGAGCTTAACGTCGATAAGTTAGGGACGAATTTTACATATTGGTTTATCGAGCCGAAAAATGAACGAAGTTCAGAAATATTGTTCGGGGTTGGCAAATTTTTTATTGCGTCGGCTTTACCGACCAACGGTTGTACTCCATCGCCTGAGATCTTGAAGCCAAGCCATTCGATGTCGGATTTAAAAAGTGCGCATTTTCTCCATTTAACTGCCATGTTATTCTTATCTAATATTGATAAAATTTTGTACACTATTGATTTGTGTTCTTCCAGGGATCCACGCGAGGCTACCCGGATGTCGTCTATGTAACAATTTGTAAACAGAATATTTTTCAACAGTGAGTCCATGACCCGTTGGAATTCATTGGGCATGTCTCCCAATCCGTAAAATCCCGTTCGAAATCGATACGTTCCGGTCGTTTCGCCGCCTACTATGCTAAAATGTGCACTGTTTACTTGTTTGATCGCATAGTTTAAGTTGGCTATAGGCGTTTTTCAGGTCTAAATTACTAAACCACACTCGCCCGTTGGATTTTTCTGAAATTTGGAGGGCCATGTTATCAATCAGTTCATGGATGTTCGGCATTTGATACTTATTTTTAAAAATTTGATCATTTAAAAGCTTAGAGTCAAGTGCCAGTTTTATTGAAGTATCCTTTTTCCGAGTGATTACAATTGGGCTGATAAAATAATCTTCGTCGCATTTCTCTAATTTTATTATGTGACCTTCTTTTTCCATTCTTTTTAATTCTTCGTTCATTCCCGCGAGTAAGTGGAGTGGAACTCTTCTCCCTTTGGACTGTGTTGGTTTAAAAGGTGTGTGAAAATGGGTTACCTTTCGATCGTTAGGTATTTTCCCCACTCTAGTGAATAAGTTTTTGAACTCGTTGAAAATTTTGTCTGATAAAGAAGGCAAGTTTTTGTACTCACTCTCGAGTGTGGGTTGATTGACCATGCAGATTGGTTGGGGGCATTTCCTCTGCGTTATTTCTATGCCCAGTTTGGGTAAATTGTCGTTCCCCAATATGTTCCGCTCGTGTCCGCCGGTTATGAGGAATGGGGTTTCTTCGCTGATCCACCCATTGGACTGTGTTCTGACAATTATTTTTCCCAAAATATTGATCGTATCATTGGTGAATCCGCAGTATAGGTCTTTTATTCTTTTCTCCACTGGGTGTATCTTGAGGTTCGGGTATCTTAGTTTAATTTCGTGTAGTACATTCTGTTTTAAAAAACTTACAGGGCTTGCTGAATCTACAGGTATGTTCATATTTACAATCATATCCCAGCCGATGCCTAGGTCCAGGAGTTTCTTTGTTTCGAGGCCATTATTGTCGTAAATAGTTCTGACGCTCAGCACCGAGAAATCGTCATCATCGCTCTGTCCGTACTCATTCCACGCATTTATAACGTCGCACGATTCTTTTTCTTCCATCCACGAGTTTTCCGGAGTTGTGTATGTACAATTCTCGGTATTTACGTAATTATCTGATACAGTATTTACAGTTGGTCTCTTATTGCGTGATTTACATAATTTGGCGAAGTGTCCCTTATAATTACAGTTTTTACAGGTTATGTCCTTCGCTGGGCAAACGTTTAAGTGCCCTTTCGTAAATGTATTTCCGCATTTCATGCACGAGTTACTCCTTTCGATGTTTAAACTTGGTTCCTTTTGATATGATTGTGGTTACTAAAAGATTTAAAAGTTGTCCCGTTGGTCGATGACCGTGACATATTTGTCAGTTTCTGGTGGTTAAAATATCCCTTTTTGTCGATTAGGGCTTGGTTAAGTGCTTCCGACGGGTTTATGGTAGCTGAAAGTAGCTTCCTCTGGGTGGCTGTGTTCTTCATATTGCAAATGAAGATATCCCTTATCCATTCCGCCTCATCAGATTCCTTGATGTTGCACGTGCTGTCTAGGTCCGTCAGTGCTCCCCAGAATTGTTCGTACGACTCACGGTATTTTTGCTTTAGATTTAGTAGTTTATATCTTTCGAACGTAGTGTTGGGCGGTTTGTTAAATTCTGCGTCTAGTAAAGTCCAGAACTCAGAGAACGATATTGCTAGAATCTTGACTCTCGGGTTCTTTTGTGTAAAAACTCTTTTTCCTTCGCTCCCTATTCGTACTGTTTCATTGTGCTTTTGTTCCTGCTCTCTCTGTTGGCTTTTTCCGCGTCCGACTCGCTGCCTGTTGCTTGTTCCAAAATTGGAATTTGCGTCTCCGGTATCTCTGGTCCATGTAGGCTCTAAATCCAGATATTCTTTCGCAATGATCGCCAATTGGAATTGGTCGCTCCATTGGGTCCAGGCATGCGATGGCTCTAGAGTGTGATTAGGCCAAAAGGGGGGAGTTCCACGCACGTTCGAATCATTTGACTGCGCCATAATAAACTATTCTAATTCTATGGTTCTATATGTACAAAGTATGTACATAAGCTTAAAGGTTAAAACGATAAAAGGAAGTAGTTGAATTAAGAACGTTAAAAAGAACAACTGAACTTCCGTTCATATCGACCGATGGTCGTAACTAAACTGGTATTAATTAAAATACCGAAGGTCATTATAAGATACTAAAAACAAATCACAACAACTAAGATCAACATATAATAAGCCAAAACTTGATACTTTGGAGAAATTAAAAGAAGAAGGATGCAGGTGTGATATTTGGGTTTCTAAAGTATAAATGAGTTACTAGGGAACAGTTGTGCTTTATAACGGTACAAAATTAGTGATCTTTAATTTCGGCGTTTCTCATGCAATCCTTCATCATACTTATAACTGAAAGGGAAATCAGTTTCTTCCACAAAGGAAAGTTGAATTTTTTAAAGCCTTAACTTGAGAGAGACTATTATGTACTCCAGGGGCAGATCTAGGGTTACATCGAAGGGCGGGCGGATTTTTCTAAAAAAAAAATTCAAAAGTTTCATTTTTTCGGTCGACCAAAATGATGTTCGGAGCTGTCTTAAAACACACTCACACCATAAAGATTCTAGATAGACAACATTTTTCTCGCAGCTGGCAAATTGTTTAAAAAAAAACGGGACAAAAAGGTAGTTTTTGGGCTATTTTTGTGCTACCCTCAAGTTGGTATAGATTGGCATCAAATGTGCTCTTAGAAACATTTTAGGCTCGGTCCTAGTGGGTCTTTGGGTGGCGAGGGTGGTCGTGTTCCTGAGAGCGAGGTCCCTCTCTTAGAATATTTTATAAAGATATGTTGAAAGTTTCTGACTAAATGAGCCAGAAGTTTTATGTCGTTCTCATTTGGTTTGAGTTTTAGTTGAAAGTACAGATTTTTTAGTGGCGCTTGTAAGCGTTTTTTTGCCGTTTTTCCCCAGCGGGTTTGACCAGGGAAGCAATACTTACATAATTTTAATACAAGAAGCCGGTGTAGCACGGAATGTTTGGACCACAGTTATCATTGCAAAGAAAAAGAGAAAATTGTAAAACGAGGGATATTTTTGTTTCAAAAAAAATTCCACAGCTAATGAATTTGCAGCCGATAATTCCTCAGATTGTAGTACGATTTAGGAGCAAAATAATTACACAATCATAGCTTGTCGTATACTAAGAACTTTTTCCAACCTAAGTCGCAAATATTGTTGCGATGCAATTGTTGCCACAAAATGTGTTCATTTTGAAAGTGCTCATTTTGATCCAGCTATTAAGTAAAGCCAATATTAAGGATATTAACACCGAATATTATATTACAAATAGAACTTTAGCTTCAAGGTATCATGGATATATAGCGTAGAGGTAGTGAAGGAGACCCGCAACAAAATAAGAGGGTTCGAATCTGGGCAGGGACGGATGTTTTTAATGAAATTTTACGTATACTATTTAAAATGCGTCCGCTCTATAAATTGAGGCATGGTAGTTGGTATATATATTTTTTTAAAATTGACTGGTATTGCGAATGCGTCATAATTGATTTGCGTCACTTAGCAATTGTGTTTACTCATAATTGGCGTGCGTCACATTAGAAATTTTGTAGACTCAAAGTTTTACTCATTCAGTTTTTCCCAGTAGCATTATCGGTCATATTTTTGCTTGTGTATGCGAAGTGCAGCTTCACGTCTGTGTAAAAAGTTTATGAAAGCGGATTACTAAATAAGAAAGGCTAAGGATTTTAAATTCATTTTGTCGCTGCTTTCGTTCTAATTCGGTGTCAAAAATATCTATAAAAGAAAGTTTTAAGAAACTTTGATCTCGTCAGATTAATGGTTTTTTCGGATGTTGTAGTCGACTATTCTGAGAAGTGAGGCTCAAATGAGGGAGTCTATTAATGAGGCCAAGGGACAGGCAGAGGCCATTCTGAATGTGGCAAATGCACGCGCCAAGAGCATAGAAGCCATCAGTCAATCACTTCAACGGAAGGTAATTTACGTTTGATTTTGTTAGTTTGCTGCGATCATTTGCGAAACGGTTCTCAGTTGCTGCTGCCGTGACTTTTTTCACTATCATCTCGGGAAACCGATATTTCAATGTTGGGTTTGCCAAATTAAGTTCAGTTTTTCAAAAATAAAAAAGTTGTTGTAGACTTATAAAATTTAGTTAGTATGTACTCAATCTAATTGAAAAGTTATTAGGAGTAATGAGTGTAGTGAGTACTCTTATATAGGTCTTGGTGATTTATTTTAAATAGAAAATAATTGGTGATAAAGAGGTTTTTCCTTCCTATTTCATTGCGTTCATTGCTCTTTTTCAACTGTCAGTTGGCTAGATTTTTGGATTTGGAGTTTTGAAGATGAATTTTTATGCCTATTCGATTTTATGAACGGCTTCTTATGCATGAAGTATTTTTTACAAACATTTTACTCAATAATCTGGTTCATTTTTATAAACAAGGTTCATTTCACAACAATTTTACTACAAGAAAATTTTTATCCACTGAAATATGTAGTATTTTCATCTCAGACTTCGGGGCAATTTTCAAAAACCTACACCATAGCTTTCTTCATTGCGGATTTAGATCCCCTCTGAATTTTGGATGCAAAAAAAAACATCATTGCAAACCTTACATCTGCCGGTCAAAAGAAACTATCATATAGCGGCTTATTTGTTAAAAGATATTACCGTCCTAATATTTTTAAAGACACCGCAAAAATAGCTTTGTTTTAAAATAATTTTGAAACACCGTTTTAAACGATTTTAAAACGGCTTTAAACACCCTGTTTTAAACGTGTCAACCCTGGTTTTAAGTGCCGGCTTTTACGTTGATTTAGAACGGGATGAGTGCGGCTTCATTGGCCATTGCAGAGCAATACATAGAGGCATTTGGCAAGTTAGCTCAAGAGAACAACACCCTACTCCTGCCTGCAAACACGGGAGACATATCTTCAATGGTGTCAACGGTCAGTTACAAAGAAATATTTTCTTCAAACTAGTTTTTCTTCTCCGGACCATTTACGAATGGAGAACTTACTCTATGGCCCATGGGTTTTTTACGCGATCGTTTTTTTTTGCATTACGAAGAATTATTTCAGTCGTTGTAATAAAACTGAAAGTCTTTCAAAATTTTTTTATTAATATAGAGAGAAGAGGACAGAATCATTTTCGCCAATGAAGTGATCAAGTAAAAAACCAGATGAGTACTATTAGAAAAACGATGAATTTTAAGTGTTATTGAACGAAAATAACTTACTTTAATTCAGGTTTATTCGGAAAAAGTCTTGAAATTGCGTATGAACAATTTTAAATTTCATTTCCTAAATGGGAGGCAGATTACTCTCTCCAATAACAGAAGTGCAAATGGCGTCTAGAAATGTGAATGATTTTATTTTTCGAAAGTGGAAATTTAGTTATCAATTTGCACGCATGAAAAATCTGAAGAGAAGAGTAATTTTAAATTTTAAAGTGATCTTCTATGAAACTCGTTGTTGAAACAATAATAAAAAATCTGTCGTTTTTTGTTTCCTTGATTTCATCACTCTTACGACTGTCTCTTGATTAGCTTTAAGAGTCGATGAACGTAGTTCACTCTTATATAGTTCGCGATGTTTCTTTTTCAGGAAAAGTCCTAGAAATTTTTCAGGATCAAATTTACTTTTCGTGGTTTGACTTTTGATTTTTCTAAGTTCATATCTTTTGTTAAAAGGAAGGCAAACTCCACTATCGAACAGCTTAATTGTGAAGTTCACGAAAAACGTGATCGACTTCTAGTTTCGAATGTGGATTTTATGTTCAGATTTCTCAGCGGTTTAAAAATATACCTACTGATCCAATTTTTTCTAAGTTGGGTTATTTGTATCAAAAAAGTGCCATTCATAAACTGTTCTAGAAATTCAAAGAGCGTTAAGGGTATCAATTTGTTTCTTTGAAATTCGAAAGTTGAGATTTTTTTCAAAAACAAAACTGTTTTTTTTTTGTTCACTTGTCTTCGTTGACTCTTTTCCAACTGTCTGTTGGCTATGTTTTCATATTGGTATCGGTGAACTTAGACGCGTTTTTTTGCAATGAGAGAATTTTATGTTTGTTTTTTTTTTAGGTCGACCTCATTATTTTTTTGAACGCTATAAAATCATTACATACCTACCGTTAGAATCATCTGCATTGCATGCAAAATTTTGATGTAACTTGCAATTAGTATAAAACGAATGATCGTTTTGGCGACTTTAAGTGTCAATGAGCGTTGTGAAAACGCTTATATAGGTTTAAATGACTTTTTTCATCGAGACTCATAAAAGAAAAAAATATCACGATCTACACTACACGGACATGAAGAAACGTGAATGATATTTAAGCTCGAAAGTGGATTTAAGTTTTTATATTCTGTGCAACATTAAAAACGTGGAAAAAAAGCTTTCAATAAAATTTTGTGCGAATTTTAAAATCCTCAGAGCTTTTCTGATATGTCGCTATAGATTTTGTCGTACTTTTTGGTAAGGATCACACAGAAATGTCTCAAATTGTAACTAAATTTATATCATAGAACGAATTTTTTTTCGACCCAAGTTTCAGCCACACATCCCTAGAAATTTTTAGTTTTAATCTCAAAACGCGGCAAAAATGAACAATAATCTATCAGTACACCTTTTATGCGGATCAAAATTGGCGTTTTTTGGTTAATTTTAAGCACAATTTTCAATCTAGCTTACCAAGAAACACCAAAATAGTATGGAATCAATGTCGAAGTAGTTGCTTAAATGTGATCTAATTTGTTTTAAAAGCGCCTATTTACTTTAAATTACCATATTCCAAAACATTTTTTATTTTGACAAAAACAATGAGCTCAATCTGTATGATGCGTTTCCAATGTCGCCCAGTTTATATCTTAGCGGGAAAAAATAATACCTGTTGATCCAATTTTGTCTAATTGGGCTACTTTTGCGTGGATCTAGGATTTTCTCGAGGGGACATGAGATTTTCAAAACAACTAAACTTTGTCGACCTTTTTTTAAGTCGGCCAAATTATTTTTGAGCTATCCCAAATCACTATAAAGACCTTAGTCTGACCAAATTTTCTGCGCTACAGGCAATTTTTTTGAATAAAAACATGCCACAAAGGTCTTTTTTGGAAAATGGAGCGCGCTACCCCTCAAAATTATTATATATTGGCGCTAAAGGTTAGCCAAAAATGAGTTTCTTAAAATGGTACCAAAAAGCAGCTTCTCTCCCCCCCCCCCCCCCCCACCCCTCTTTAAGTCCGCTACTGATCATAAAATATTCTTGAAAATTCATTGTAGTAGATTTTTTATTCAAAAATTTTATCCTAGACAACCATTTTTTCGGTTTAATTTAATTTCGTGGCTCTTTTTCCTTTTCCAACCCACCTGCACTTTTTCCTTTTAAACTGTTCCCACCAACCGATGCTTATGAAAATTGACATGCTAACTAATTAGGCCATGACAAACATATCTGGTCTTCGTAAATAACCTTGTAAAACCCTCATTACACCATCAAACTGATGCTGATGTGAGGTGTGGGGGGGGAAGGAAAAAGAACCAATTTCATTGACATTTTGATAACTAATTATTAATGATGTTTATATGATTTTGATGCAAAATTTTCTCTTTAGCGTTTCATATCGTTGAAAAAAAATAATGCATAAGATTTTAATTTTGCTTAGGCTCTAGCTACCTACCAGAAAGTAAATCAACAGATGGAGAGGACACCCAAATCAAATGTTAACCAAGTCTCAGACGACGAACCCGAGCCTGAAAAAGATGGCTGGCAAGACTAATGATAATGTTGCAGTTTTTGAAAAAAAAAACAATTATTCTGTTTAAGTTGATTTCAATAAATATTCATTTGATGTCTTTTTATTGAGCTGATAGTTAAGAGTCGATGAACATAATTTAGACTCTTAGATAGGTCGCGATGATTTTTTTATCGTTTTTTTTTTTAAATTGCATAAATTGTTTCGATGGTTAAATTTAATGCATGTGCTATCAAAATATAGCGGACAAATTTGATATATTCAACCGTGAAGCTTTGATTTTTTTTTAAATTAAATGGAATTGGAAAGCTACGATATCAGGTCAGGTCGCTCAGGTGAAAAGTTTTTTTTGCATTACACAAACAGATGTAGCTTTTCGCCCCGATATGTCTTTTTTTTTACTATTCTTGTAATTTTACTTGTCACCTGCCGCAGGGTATTAAAAAAACGGACTGCTCACATTTCCATTTGCGACACAAACGTTTTGAAAGCGAATGGGTTATATGGGAGTTTCAGGAGAGCTCGAAATGATTTGTTTTGACTATCAGAAGATCAGCTAAATTTTAGGTACTTTATCCCGGTAAAATTACTGAAAGGCTGTTAAGACGACAGCCTACCAAATTTTGATGAGTCTGTCAGTGATTAAGAGTCGATGAACATAATTTAGACTCTTAGATAGGTCGCGATGATTTTTTTATCGTTTTTTTTTTTAAATTGCATAAATTGTTTCGATGGTTAAATTTAATGCATGTGCTATCAAAATATAGCGGACAAATTTGATATATTCAACCGTGAAGCTTTGATTTTTTTTTAAATTAAATGGAATTGGAAAGCTACGATATCAGGTCAGGTCGCTCAGGTGAAAAGTTTTTTTTGCATTACACAAACAGATGTAGCTTTTCGCCCCGATATGTCTTTTTTTTTACTATTCTTGTAATTTTACTTGTCACCTGCCGCAGGGTATTAAAAAAACGGACTGCTCACATTTCCATTTGCGACACAAACGTTTTGAAAGCGAATGGGTTATATGGGAGTTTCAGGAGAGCTCGAAATGATTTGTTTTGACTATCAGAAGATCAGCTAAATTTTAGGTACTTTATCCCGGTAAAATTACTGAAAGGCTGTTAAGACGACAGCCTACCAAATTTTGATGAGTCTGTCAGTGATTAAGAGTCGATGAACGTAGTTGAGACTCTTATATATGTTGCGATGATTTTCTTGTCATTTTTTTCACGAAAGTTAAATTTGAAATGTCAAATTAGTTCAGGCTCAAATTTACTTTCGCGGTTTGACTTTTAATTTTTTCAAAATCAGGGCATTTCCTTCGTTAAAAGGAAGACAAAATTCACTATCGAACAGCGAAAGGACAAAGGTCAAGAAAAATGTGATCGACTTCTGGTTTTGAAAGTGAAATCTGTTATCGAATTTCCAAGCGAAATAAAGTTTACCTCTTGATCCAGTTTTCTCGAATGGGGATAATTTAATCAAAAAGTGTCAATCATATTTTGTTCTAGTTTTTTTGGGCATCTATTTGTTTCTTTGAAATTTGAGTTTGAGATTTTGTCGTAATTGATAAAAGTGATAATTTAATTGTTTTTAAAAGTAGAAGTGGTAAAGTTGACTGTTTAAAATACATTAATTACAATTAATCAGTGGAACTTGTTCACAGTTATGAGCAGTCAATTTTTTGGAAGATTCCGCATTGAACTACATGCAAGAGCTTGCAAAAAGTTTTGGTCACGTTGTTTTTTTATTCGAGGAAAAAGTTTGAAGTTTGCTTACGCTCAATAGTTGTTTTTCGCGGTTTGAGCTTTGACCTCTTCAAGTTCACTTGCAAATCATTTTCTAAACTAAATTGCTTTTCTTAGACAAAGTACTCCAGGGAGAAAGATGTAAATGGCAGAATAAGTTACAATTAGTTTTGTCCCAAAGATAGATTTTAGCTTTGAAGGGAAAATTGGCGGCAGGAGACTATAAGTAGCATTTGGAAAGTCTATAATTCTTCAAAGAGTAATTTAACCTGATAAATGGAAAACTAATTCCAAGTAAATTGATTTAGCCTTAAGTGGCAACCAAAAGACATGTCTTAGAGGTCTGTGGGCTCGATATGTAGTGTCAATGAACTGCGAAAGTGGAATCGGTCCAAAAAATATAATCTAACTAAGGTTTTTTAAAGTTTTTACGAGGAATAAAAAAATGGGAATAATCCAAAAATTAGGTAAATTTAATAAAAAATCACTCAAAAGCTTCTGGAAACTCAAAGAGTTCTATTGTGATTTTTTGCCGAAATTGAGAAAATTCGAAATTCTTAGAAACTATTCATTTTTGTTGTTTTTAGATCATATAAATTTCTCCAAGAGTCTGCTAGCTTTGTTTATAAATTGCGACAACTTTTTTGCTCGCTACAAATTGTCATCGAATTTTTCCGGAGAGATTAAGTTTTTAAATTTTTCAATTGATTGAGTTTTTAAATTTTTCTTATAAAAAAATGTCGATAGATCCAGTTTTCTTCACTTGGGTAGGTTCTGTTTCAAAATTGTCAATCATGAAAAGTTCTTAGACTTCAAATAGCTTTTAGGAATTATGTTTTTTTTACTACTCATAAATTAAATTTTTTTGAATAGTTCAATTATTTTCTTGGTACTTAATTAATAGTTTTCAAATTAAGCGCTGATATGTTTTGGTTGCTTGTAGTAATTTGAGGAAACTATTCACGGCTCAAACTGTCCACACTTACATAGGTTTTTCTTATGCATGTTTTAAAAACTTTTAGGTGCAAGTTGATTGAACTGAATTTAGAAAAACAATTTTTGATCTGCAGTTCGAAATTTGTTCGTTATCCCTTATGAAATTAAGCTTACTTGGATTAATGAATGTGCAATTTATTATTGCATTAATGTTTACACAACACAATTTTTATTGTATCTGCTTCGAAACTTAAATCTAAATTAAATTTTGGTTTATTTTGTTCATTGCAAAGTAGGTGCGGTAAATTTACACTGATATATCTGCAAAATATCTAATATTATCAGCTTTATCTGATTGATCCGACTTTCGAAAAAAAGAGGAACATGTATGCTTGAGGAGTTTGTTTTTGAGGTGGACAGAATAATTTCTCTTTCGTTTTTGACTTCTTTATATCCCTCATACGCAGGAATGTATTCAGCGCCTCATATCATAATCATGAAACCAACTGGCTAGCGTTAATTCATTTCGGAATAATTCGATTCAAGAGCGCGTGTTACAAGTAGTCGATGTCGCAGTATGTATGTCGAAGTCGCTAAGTGGTCAAATTTGCGAATTTCAAACCCCAGTGTTTTTGAAAAATTATCTCTGAAAAAATATATTTTGCTTTGAAGGTCCGGACAGCAATAAATTTCAGAGGGTATAAAAATTTTCGTCAAAAGCGCTTATTTAAAAAATCGATAAATGACCAAAAAACAATCCAAATCATAATTGTGGTTGTAAAAACAGAGCTACTCGTATTAATCAAGAACCAAAACGAGAGTTCTATCAGACAGAAAATTTTTTAAACAAACCTCCAATTTAATAATTAAGTGCCATTTTTTTTATATATATAATTTATAGAAAAACTACTCGCACCTTAGCAAAACCTTTTTTGAGAAAAATGAATGCTTGAATATAACTAAATGATCTAGGGTTTTACCGTTTTTTGGCCGTCCTGTTATGTTTGAAAATTTTTTGGCCGTCCAGCAATTGTTGAATGTAAGTAAATTATCTGCGGTTTTGCCGTCCTGTTTCTTGAAAAAATATAAGCTAGCAAAATTCAAACTGAAGCGTTCAAGAAAGCTTGGTAATTCTAAAAACTTTGAGAATAATTGGCCCTTAAAAATAAATTGCTGAATTTCCTTATTTTTGGCAACCATGACAACTTGTTCATTTTAAGCAATTAACGGAAACAGGCTTCATTCACTGCATCAAGTTATAATTCAAAAGCGTCTTTCTTTTCTCCAGAAAAAAAGTGCAATAATTGTTCAAGCTCAATTTTACTTCGTCTGTTTCAATTTCATGAATTATTTTTCAATTTTATAAGGTGTTAAGTTACAAAAATTTATTTTACGCAAAATATTGCGCATAGATAAATGTGCGATCAAGAAAATGAAAAATTTTCTATTGAATGAGCTTTTTATGCTGTTGATGTAAATTGTTGATACAACTCAACCTTATGAAACTGGTATTTTGTTTTATTGCAATCAATCAAGCTTTTAAATTGCCCATTGGCAGTATTTACTTTTTTGTACCCTTAGTTTTTTCTATTATATAATTTTGGGTAGTTCTGGTTGGCATTTTCAATGAAACCAAGTCTGTCAACCAGTAAGCGGCACCATCGCCGCCTTAAGATACTAACTTATACTATTTTTTTATTTAGCATTGTCGGTTAGGTTAAATCACGAAGCTAAACTGAAAAAATAAAATCTGTGGTGGTGTTTGAAAAAAAATATTAGATAGCAAATAAAGCTTTAGCTGCTCATCGAATGGCTTGTTCGTGTCCTTACAGTTGCGACAAAAAACTTTTTCGCTTTAAAACATTGATAAAACATTTAAAAGAAAATAACAATGAATGGTTTCAAAATCATTTTTGACTTCTTTTCATATCTCCAAACGCTATTTAAAAGGATGTATTTAGCGACTCGTATAAAAATAACAAAACCAAATTGATTTGGTTCCATTATTTTAAACGCAATTTTGATCAAAATAGGTATTAAACGTTTACTATCTCCAGGAAAATAACAAATACCTTTTGATTCAGATTTCGTAGTTCGTTACTAAAGAAAAGTTTCCACCCCAAGCGTTTTTAATTGAAAAATCATTTTTGATATTGATTATCAAAAAAACTCAACATTTAAAAATAGTAATTTAAGATTTTGAAATCAATAATGCTTTCAACAGTCCGTCGCAAAAATCTACATGACTAAACTTACTAATTTATGACATTAATTGTGGCAGAATGCATCTAATTTTTTTTCAAAATTTTCTTTGGGCGCCATCGTTTTTAGGGGACCTTGCGCCAAAAAAGGTTTTTAGTTGAATTTTTCCGCAGATGACTTTTTGGCTGAAGTGATGGTTAGTTCGCAAGATATAATTATTTGGTGACTTACATAGCTCGGAAATGATTTTAACCAGCCTAAAACAATGTCTATAAAACTCTAAGAAACCCGAAAATCTCTTAAAAATCCTAGATCCTTGCATGTTAGATAGTGAGATAACAGTTAAAAAAGAACTAGTCATTAGGATTTGAGTTCTGAAATACAAAATGTTTTCAGTACTTCATTTTGCTAGAAAACCGGCATCAACAGAATTCAGGGAATCGTTCTTTCAAAAGTAGCACCACGTAGCATTTCCAGACTACCCAGTTCCTGGTAGCATCCAGTTCAAAGTAATGGGGGAAGGGTTCCAGACTGTCCAGACGTGTCTTGTCGGTTAATATGATTCCTAATGAAGATGGCACATGACAATTTTTGGCGTCTTCGAAATCGGGAGTGATTATGTAATCATTCGTGGAGAAGAAACATCCAGATTCCGCTGCAAAGGAAGAAGACAAAAATACTCTTCAAGACTTGCAAAATAAAAAACAGCGATAATTAATTTCACCCACTTTTGAGTATTACATTTATTGTAAACTTAGAGCAAATGGACAAAGGGCACTAATAAAGATGCCCATTGCAAGTCTACCTTTGAGAAAGATAATCGTGCTCTTGAAATTCAAATTTTGAGTTATTATTAGTAATCATATTATTAATATATAAACAACAGAAGAAAAGCAGCTTTTCGGGTTTCGAACGTTGAAAGCTGCATACAGAGAAGCTTGTACTAACATGATTGCATCGAAAGGTTAGGCTTCATGAAAATTAAAAAGACACATTTTTTAAAATCTCAATTTAAAAACTTGTTTGAGAAATTTCCCAAAAATCAGAAGATTTCAGAGCATCATATTTCAATAATCGACCCCGAACCTAAGTTAAAACCTGGTGTGTTGAATTACGTTTCCAGTTCTAATCTGCGCCCTCAATCATTTAAACCAACTTTTTTATAATATGTATTATAAATCTCGCAATTTTTGAATAAAAAAAGTAGTAGAACTTGTGATATCTCGGAAACTACAACGCTGCAGTCTCTAATAATTTAAGAGATAATTTCTTTTTTTTATATGACAGTTAAAACAATTCTATAAAGTTTCAGAAATTAATGAAGCCATAGTACTTTTCTTATTGCAATTGCTTGCATTCAAAAAACGGTATGCTTGTATTTAAAAAACGATATACAATCAAGATTATTGACTCCTCGGGATATTCAGACAATACGAAACAGATCAAAGTTTTATATACTATAGGAGTCTTTATGCAATTATGCAATGCGCAAACCAACCGATTACGTCTTTTTCTTTTTTGGTTGATTTTTAAACCATCTGAAAGCTATCGTTGTCTTGAGCTGAATTTCAAAACAGTAATTCATCTGTGATAAATTTTGTGAAGTTATGGGGTTTCAAACATTGCCAATTTGTGACAATTAAAGCGCGATATAATTCGTTTTATTAACGCTAAGCGGCTATTTAATCTGGCTTAGAAATTGTTCCAACTTAAAGAATGGCCTGCTAAATGTTAGATTTAATTAAGTTCTTTAATTTTAATTGTTCACTTTGTATTTAAAACGGTGTGGTGGAATCGTTTCCAAGAAAATCAACTAAAAACATCTTTCTTTTCTAAAATTTTTATCATTTTCTATTAGATTGATCACTACTTCAAAAGCGTTAAAGGGCAGTAGGAACATTCAAGGCGTTGCTCCAATTTGAGATATCTTTTTCATTTTCAATTCAATCAGTTTATCTATGCATAAAGGATAAGTGAAACCTACCCAAGTTGATCTCCGCTTTGAATTAAAATTTTTTCCATATGAAAACAAAACATTGAATAAAATTGATAATACTTAACAAGACTGCTCGTATCAAGGCGAAGCCCTGAATGTTCCGACTGCCTTTTTTAAGGTTTATGGAGCTATAAACAATAAGAAAATTAAATGTAATAACATAAAATAATTTTTTTTTCTTACAGTTGAGATTTTTTGTGAAAAAATCATCACCCCACACGCCAAATACAGTACAAAACAATAGATTTTGCTCCTTGTAACAAATAAATTATGACAAATAAGCTCCTTTCAATCAATTTGGAACGGCTTCTAAGACGGATTAAATATCCGCTTACGCGTTAATAGCGCAAAATGTATCGCTATTCTGCGATATAATATTCTGTCACATTCTTCGAAATTCGGAACAATATTAAAAACAGCCAAATCATTACAGCATGGTTCAGGATTAGTTTATTTTGCTTTAAAGGAAACACTTATACTAGACGCACTGAGACTAATTTCGAAACATACAAAAGCAAACTTATCTGTGCGTAAACTTGGCTTTTTTCGCATTTTTGTTCCGACTTTCGATACGAATATTTGGGTTTTCTTCAGACAAATTTCGACTTTTTAACGCTTAGCAGCATTTTTGACGTTTTTTTGCATCAGCCGAAAGATGTTGTTGTGTTGAGCTCAAATTTGAAAAGATATTTTACCTGTGATCATTTTTTTAAAGTAATGATTGTTTAAAGATTGCCAATTTGGCCAACTTGGGACAATTAACGCACGATAAATTTCGCGCTATTAACGCGTAAGCGGAGATTTAATCCATCTTAGAAATCGTTCCAAGTTGGTGGTTGAAAGAAGCTTATTTGCCATAATTGATTTGTTATAATGAGCAAAATCTATCCTTTTGTACTTTATAAGACGTATGGGAGGATGATTTTCATTAAAAAATTTCAAATATTAGAAAAAAAAATTCATTTTTTTTATTACTTTTAATTTTTTCTTGTTATTACTACTCCATAAACCTTAAAAGGCAGTCGGAACGTTCAGGGCTTCGCCCTGATACGAACAGTTTTGTTGTGTGTTAACAGATCTAATTTTCTAACAATCTAATTTCCAATTTTCAGATCGAGAAACGTAGTATATTACATGCTACTTTCCTTGAATCCATTTTTTTTAAAAAAGAAACAAAGCCCACTTACAGTAATTTCAAGGGGGGGGGTTTATTTTGGTGACCGAGGCTATAAAAGTCTGATATTATCTAGAATATCGCGTATCTGAAATACTCCATTTCGTAACCAAATTTTTTGGCGCAAATTTTGATCGTAAATATTCAAATCAGGGGCGGATTTAGGGGGGAGGCGGACGCCCCCCCCCCGCCTCAGGGATTCGACCCCCTGCCAACCCAAAGGGTCCCCCCTTTGGTACTTTTTAAGAAATTCATTTTTGGCCGACCGACCCTAAAATTTTTCTAAAGGCGCCTTCGGAGCCAATATATACATATTTTGAAACGGCTTTTTTGACCTGTTTTTTCAAAAAATTGCCTGCGGCGCAGAAAATTTGGCCAAAGCAGGGTCTTTTTAATGTTTTGGGAGAGCTCGGAAAATCAATCTGATCGACCTAAAAAAAAAAGGTCGTCAAAATTTTCGAAATTTTTTTGAAAATCCGCCCTCCCCTCGAAAAAATCCTAGATCCGCCCCTGATTCAAATTATTTTGCTTCTGCCCCCCCCCCTTCCTCTCACCCTAAACTTTTAATGTTTCTGCTTCGCTTGCTTTATTTGTGTTTGAGCTGTCCCGAAAGTAACTAGAATACCTCCTGCCCGTTGGCAAACATGACGAATGGGGTAGAACTTGAAGTAGATATCAGGTGGGTTGGTGTAGCTGGATCCCTCCAGAAGAACTGGACCGACATAGTGGCAGTTGAGATGGTTGAAGACATCTGCTTCACACTTCCCCATGTAGTCGTCACCTCCGTGCAGGAAATTGTCAGAATCCCACATCTCTATCTGGCAAATTATACAGTTTACTCTAGAATTTCATCCTAAAATTAATTTATACCCTAAACGCATTTATGTTTTTTTTTAATTTTTTTGTGATTATTATTAGGTAATAAATGGGTCCAGAAATCTGGTTTTGTTTATTTGTAGTGTACATGGATCTGTAAAATGTGGTTAATGGAAGGACATCTGAACAAGTTGAGGACACGAAGCCATTTTATAATCTGCTGTTGTTTTCAACATATAGGGCAATACTATAGGGAGATATATAGGGAGATGCTATATAATAGGTTCATCTATTATGAACTATTTCAAAAAAATAGCACAGGTTGAAATCGTATGTACAGTTACAGATGCGGGCAGAAAATAGTAGGGGGGAGGGGTTGGTGACCGTACAGGAAGGGGGGTTGTTTATAAACTAGATACAATTTTACTGGGTAGTAACTTTCCTACCCTTTCTAGCCAATCAGCTCCAGATGCTTCGTTGTTATCACACCACTCAAGATGTCCCTTGATGTGCACGTGGGACTCTCTTTTGTACCCCACCACTCCGCACCCTTTTTCTGTGCAGAACACTTGATCGCCATTCCCAATATTGTTGGTAACATTGCCTTCAGATGAGTTTCCTTCTCTCTGTCAAATTGTAATACCAAGTTTGTATAAAATCCGTATGATCGTTTTTTAGCAATATGAGATATCATTTCTCAAACTTTAAATTACCGCCGCAAAAATAAAGATTAACCAAATGCTTGCCATAATTTCGTTCTCTTTTCTGTTTGGAAAACGTTTAGAAAACTCAAACAAAAAGCTATATAAACAGATCTTTGAACTTTGGAAACAAAAAAACATTTGGAACGTTTGGAAAACTCAAAAAAAAGCTACATGAACAAATCTTTGAACTTTGGAAACAAAAAACTATTTGGAACGTTTGGAAAACTCAATCAAAAAGCTAGATGAACAAATCTTTGAACTTTGGAAACAAAAAACTATTTGGAACGTTTGGAAAACTCAATCAAAAAGCTAGATGAACAAATCTTTATAGTCCCTACTTGTCGTTGTCTGTCTCGATCTATTTCGTCTGCTTTGTGTACTAACACAACCAGTCCCACTCCAAACAAGGCCGCAATCAATAAGATCAGCTTAGAGGTACTAGAAACACCATTTAGAGTAAATTTAAATCGATCCAAAACCATTTTTGTCAGGGCCCAGCACTCAAGAAATATACATTGCGCTTTTTTCGTTATAGTCGAAACTTTTCATTCTATTTTTTGATGCGAAAGTAATCATCGTTAAATACAAGCAACCAAGTTGTCTCACAGCGCTGAGCTGAGAGTCTGAAAAAATTGGAAAAAAACTGGAAGAAACTAATGCGTTATTATATCTAAATTAAAAATGATTAAATTAATTTTATCAAAATTGGTATGGACACCTCAACTCCTAGTCGGGGTCCGCAAATTAGTCAAACCATTCTAGAATTTGCTATTACTTACCAGTTCATACCACCTCCTGTGTTGGAAGCCATTTTGTGGCTAGATATAAATGAAACTAAATGTATCTTATTAAACTGCGTTATTAACTGTCATTTAAATTTTTAAAACAGTCAAGTAGCACAAAGAGCAGTTCTGTTGATGAAAAAATTACACATGGTGCCGCTTTAAAACATATCGGTGCCCCGTAGAAGGACTTATAGTTTTGTACTACCATGCTGAGTTTGAACAAAATGGTGCCTGGAAACATTTTTGGTGCGCCATTCAATCGTATGGCATTTTTTTTTCCAAAATTTTTTTTTCCAAAGTTTCATCGAAAAGTCATGTGACAACAACAGTTTTTAAAATCAAAAATAAGATCTTCAGAATACTTTAGGACCCAATTAGGACCATTTATCCACGACAGAGAGAGCCAGCATGTGACCTGTTCAGCTCTACACAGTGAACCGATCTTGTGCCCCTGTTTAAAATTGCGCTGAAAATTGCATGTACCAAAAAAAGTGAGGTAAATTTACTTTGAAAACTACCTTAAGTTACCTCAACAGTTAAAGTGCTCACCTTAACTTTACCTCAAGTCACCTAACTACTATCTTAAGTCACCTGAAGTTTACCTTAAAACTTGTGGGGAACAACCTGAAATTTTACCTTAAGTCACCCCAAGTTTAGCTGAAAAAGTTACCTTAACTAAGCCACTTAAACTATTACCTTAACTCACCTCAACCTCACTTGGTGAAATTAACTTGAATTTTACACTAAGTTACCCCAAATTTACCGTGAAAATTTACCTTAACTGTGTATTCACATTAACAGTTAAGGTAAATTTCCAAGGTAAACTTGGGGCAACTTAAGGTAAAATTCAAGGTAATTTCACCTCAACTTTTAATGTGCGATCATTTTGTACTTTTTTAATTTTATACTGGTTCTTTTTTACAATTGAAAATACTTGTACTACACTGAATTGCTCTAAACGTGATCAGAAAGTTTTAACTTTTTTAAATTAAAAAATTACCTCCGAAATAGTTTTTCCAAAAAATTTGCAAAAATTACCTGAACTTACCTTAAGTTACCTTTACTTTTTAAGGTACAGATTTACCTTAAGTAATTTAAGGTAGACTTGAGGTAAATTTTACCTTAAAAACCACTTACTTTAAGTGACTTAAAGTAATTCTACCTCAACTTTTGAGTGTACATGCAATTTTCATTGGATATTTTTCCGGGCTAACTTCTTGCCTCGCCCTCAGGCTAAAAGTATGAATTAAATATAATACTGAGCTGCAATATAAATAAAGCAACAACCTTTCAACTAATACATTTAAAAATTGAAAATTTGGCTCGCTCTTCAGAGAAAACTAAATTTAAAAACAAATTTCGACAAATGTAGGATCAAGGGTTCCCATATTAGGTCGACATATTTTTTGGAAAATTTTTCGACCTGGTTTAAGGTCGAACAAATTGATTTTTCGAGTTAACACAAGAAATCTTAATTTGCCAAAAATATCTTTACTTCGCAGAAAAGCTTTGGAAAATAAGACCAAAAAGCTGTTTAGGTCATGTTTTGAAAAATTATGATTCGAAAAACGCGTTGTGACCTCTCGCAATTTTTAAGTTGTGTCCTCTCGCAAGAAATTTATTCCCTCTACCCAACAAGAGTTTCGGATGTTCAGATTAAGCAAACATAAGCAATGTTTTATGTGAGAGAGACTTGAAAGGCTTAAGTTTTATGATAGCTTACTTTCAAATTTTTTTTTTTCGAAAACATGTTGCAATTTACAAACTGTAATAACTGCAAGAGACAACCCTATTTTAAAATCGAGTTGCTTTTTTTTCCGAAACGTCCTACCTTTGATGCCAATTTTGAGTACAACTTCGTTGTTTTGAGTCAAGCGATACAAAAAATTAGTCTAAAATTTATTCATACGAAATAACGAAAAAACTCAACACTTATTAAGCAAAATACATTTTAATGATTTCATGCCTTAGGTATGCCAGCAATAGAAAAAACTGAAAGTTTCATGAGAAACATTTTTTGCTTCAAGAACTTTTTTTACCCGTCAAACCATTAGATAAAACTGTATTCTTTGTGGTCAGAAGAGACTTTAAAGGCAACTTGCACACCTACAAAAGGTTATTATTTTTTATTCCGATCACTATGCCTGACTGGGAAGTGATTACGGCCTAGAATAGGTTTTTGGCACTATATAATGTACCTGAAGGCTTTATCATCCAATGAAAACGTGTCAATGAACGCAGGAAAAACACTGAAAAATTTTGATAAATTTTAAAGATTTTTATATCGTTTTTTCAGGCTCCTTGAAGTGTACAAATACTTGACATTTAGTTGAAAAAATTACCCAAAATGAAGCACTGGATCAACAATTTTTTTTTTATTTTGCTGGGAATTTTGAACAAAGAAATTAGCTTTTGAAATTTGGAATCATTCATTTTTTTTTATTGGCAGTCGTTCTTATAATAATAGAGAGCGAAATTTGCCGCTCTTTTTACAAATAGATGAAGGGAACTGAAATAAGCTGGAAGTCAAATTGCAAAAACATGCAATGTATTTTCCAGAAAAAGGAACGAAACAAAAACTCTCTTTGTAAATAACGTTGCTCAATGAAAATTAAAAAGATTTCAGTAACAGTTCGTCTTTTGAAGTTAGAAGTTCAAAAACTTGTTATCCTTTCCACAAAAATGACAAAACATTAATTTATCTTAAAATGAAAAGATCCGAGAATGAAATCAGAGTTTCTTGCATAATGTGGTCGAGTTACATCATTATTATTAAGTTTGGTTAATTTTCACTACTATTTGTATTGCAACATATATTCTCTTTTTGATCCAATCACAGAATTTCAAAAAATCAAAGTTCTCGGTATTTTATTCGCGCAAAATTGAGTACTGCAAAATCACGCCTGATGAGGTTGACTGATATATTGTTTTGAAACACTTTTAGCCGTAATTTCTTAACCTTGTTGTTCTTAACTTTTATTAACGATGTTTTTTTCAAAACGCGAAAAAATTTATGAAGTTAAGAAGTTGCGACTAAAAGTGCTTTAAACAAAATTACAGTCAACCTCATCCGGTATGGTTTTGTAGCACTTAATCTTTGCGCAAACAAAACATCTTAGGCCAGGTGAAGTAAGTTAATTCAAGTTAATTACGGGAAAAAATTCTTTGAACTGGTTACAACATGATTTCGATTGCAAATGTGAAAATCTAAATAAAGCTCGAAACACTATCCATTCGACTTGTTTGAAAACTGAAAAAATAGACTTAGTTTTCACGACATTGATGTTGTTCGACGACAACCATTGATATTTCTTAAAACTGAAATAATTTTATAAAACGAATAAAATATCTGTCGTGAAAATAAAGTCAGTTTTTTTTTCAGTTTTGAGACAAGTGTAGCGCAACAACTAGATAATTTTTAACCGTTTCTTAGATTTTAACATTTGCAATAGTAAGCCTGTCATACTTGTCAACGGGCCGGGCCGCCCGTGGGCCTCAACGGGCCGGGCCGAGGTTTTCACTTTTGTCAACGGGCCCCAACGGGCCTTACTTTTATTCACTAACCAATGTTATGTTACTGACCAACTCTGATTGCGGTCTGACGGTATCCGAAAGACGGGCAAAACTTTCGCCTACAACCGTTGAAGCAATTGAAATGGTTTCCATGGCTTTTAAAAAAGGTCTTTATAAATAAGTAAAACAGTTAATTAAAATTGTTTTGAAACAAATTTGTTTTTTACCAAAAAAGCAGCAACGGGCCCCAACGGGCCGATATTTAATAAATTCCCTGTTTATCGGGCCGCCAACGGGCTCGACTTGAATTATATCGGGCCGGGCCGGGCCTCAATTATGGCGGCCCGTTAACAAGTCTGAAGCCTGTTGTAACCATCTACTAGACTTTTTCCGTTACCAACTATATTTACAGGACTCACCTGGAATCTCATCCTGCACGCTTTTGTTGGCAACAAATTTATCGCAAATAACAAATTTTGTTCTTGTTAGTATTTCAAATATGCTTCTTATTCAAAATTTGTTCGTTGGTTGTAATTCCACAACAACAACTTGATTGAATGCCATATTTTGTAACACCCTTTCCTTTTCATTGGCTCAATAGGTTACGACCTACAGTATATTGGTGTATTGGCCTCAGATTGCGTCAGATGTAGATCGAAAGAAAATCTGTGTGCATATGTGTTTCAAGGGTGAGGGGGCTTAAATAGTCGCAGATTAGTAGTAAACAGGCCATGAACTTAGCAAATTAACTTAGTCACTCATTCCAGCTCTATAAGTTTAGCAAATGAAGCTATCAAAAAGATTTTATAGCTCCATCTTATGCAAAATTTAAGAAAATAATAGTTTTTTTATAAGTTATTTTTTGAATAAAACTTTTCTAGCATGCCTATTTTACTATGAATATTAGAAGTACCTAAAATTTTTTCTTGCATTCAAAGCACGCACAAACAAAACTGATTTTTTTGATCGGAACATTCTTTGTTTTAAGCGTATGGTCAGAACATTCTTTTTTTAAGCGTATGGTCAGAACATTCTGTGCTATCTTTGTTTTATTTCGTTCTCAGCTAGTATAAACAAAAGATACGGAATAAAGATTTAGAATTGAAGCCATTGTCAGTTTTACATTGATCATGGGTTTTTACAAAACACATGTGCCAATTTGGACTGGTAAAACTAAGATATTATCTGATATGTTTGAGCATCGAGGGTGAGCTAATGTCAAGATATTTTCCTGTTTCCGAAGGTTTAAGTTGACGCTGCCAAAGTTGTAATAACAAGTTTTCCCAAACTAATAAAAAATCTACATCAATTATGAATGGTTAATTAGACGCCAAACGAACCAGACGTTTTTTCATGATTGCTTTCAAAAAATATCAGATTTTGCGATGATTTTCTAATTTTTTGATAATTTAAAACAATTCTAATCTTCATAGTCAAGTGAACTTGTTGCTATCAACTTTCGGCAAAGTCACGAGGAGTTTTGTCAACTTTGTCTAGTCAACTTTAATTCATCTGGCGATGTATTTGGCAAGTCTTGGATCTGACATCAATTTCTCCTCCAATCTAAAAGAGATCAAAAAATTATTTGAGAAAAACCGAAATCTATGACGAGTATTGAAATTTTCGTGATTGACTTCGGGACTGGTTTTGAATTTTTCAGGTTGAATTTTTTTCATGTCGTGTTTCAAATTCCAGGTCATTTATCCTTGATGCGATTCATTCGAAATAAAATTAGAGGCAAATAAAAAAACTGTTTGGTGCTGTCTCAATGCAAAGAATACTTTGAAAAAATTAAATATATTTTTTTCACGCTGGCACCATAAATAAATATGAGATGGTGTCGAGTATGATTCATACTGTTTTTTTTTTCATCAATTTTTGATTCAGTTTGCTACTTGTTGTTTAGAATTTAAGAATTTATTTGTTTTCTCCCCTTCAAAACGAATGAATAACCATTATACGTGGAATGACTCACTTTTTGTACTTCTGCGGGGCACTGGCCTTGTGTGCTGCGAGTCTCTGTTCGAGGATGTGTATTCTGAACATGGCGTCTGAACAGTAAGCCAGATACTCCTCCTCCTCCGCCTTAGTCATGAGCAGTTGCTGTTCCTGGTACCACTGCTGCTTCTTCTCCAACAGACCAGTCTCCTGAACGAATCCACCCACCTTTGTTATGATTCAAACTTCGCTGCACTCTGATTGGTCGAAAATTGGACTAACTTTATCTACTTGACAATAACCCCCCTTTTTTTCTTGAAAGGGGGAGTAATTTTTAAGTAGATCCAAAAAAAGGAATTGGTCTTTCTAACTTGACGTTGAGTAACATGATGAAACTAAGTTTCTCCTAGTACTTTTGTTAATTATACTCCTTTGAAGTAGTAAATCTAGGATTTTTTGGGGGGGGGGGGGTATTTTGTTTCAAGTTTATGGTCGACCAAGTAGTTTTTCCGGGCTCTCTCAGAACATTTAAATGACCCTAATTAGCTTTTCTCCAGAAGATAAAAAAGGTAATGTTGTGTTAATGGTCAGAGAGAAAAAATTTCAAACAATACAAAAGTTGCCGCGTCTCAGCGAACAGTAAATAAAAGAAAAGAGAGAAATGAAGAATTTCTTTGCGCAACAAAATCGTAAAATAATATCATTATTGAAGATTTCAGACAATTTTTACCAATTTCACAGAAAAATGCAATTTTTAGATCTTTTCGATGGATTGGAACAAAAGATAGCGTTTTTTCAGCGCACGCTGTTTGTTAAAATTAAGCTCACGTAAGGAGGCCTTAGAGAAAAAATTTCCAATTCGCAGACCAAAAACGGTTGGTTCAAAATAGGAATAATTTGCATAAGTTAACAATATTAGCTAACTTTAAACTTCAGTTTTGAGTCCATCTCCCATAAATACCCAAGATGAAAAAAGCGCACCTTTTCGAATCGTGCCTGGATGAGATTGGCCTTATCAATCAATCTCTGCTTTAGATCAGCCAGAGCGTCTTCCTTCATCTTCCTAGCCTGTGGTTCAGTCAGAGTCCCCCCTCCCTTCTCCCCCTCGGAGCTGCTGCCGATCTGGGCGAAGAAGGGGGCGAGGTAGTCCAGTTCCATCTCTTCCCGACGCTGCTTCTCCTCCATCTCTTGCTTCTCCTGAACAAACAATCACGTTTTTCGACTTTTGCTGTTCCATGTGGGAATTTGCCTTCCTTCTAGCAAATGAAATGACCTGAACTTAAAAATAAATCAGAAGTCAAATAGCAAAAAATCATATTTAAGTGTCAACAAATTTTAAGAACTTTGGCTGAAAAAACGAGAGACCTATATAAGTGTACTCACTACGTTTGACACTTATGTAAATTTTCAAATTGAAAAAAGAAAATTTTCATCTAAGAAAACTTCTTTTCAGCATTTGAAAATATTTTAAATTGACTAGGGGTGAATTTGCCACAAAACACATATACTTGATATTTATCCATTCCCTTCGGCGGGAAGAAAATATCGCAATATATTTTAGTGATTACTAAATATAATTTTAGGGCAATTTTGTTGACAAAAAATGTTTTGACATTTTTATTTGAAGCTGTTCCATTTACACAAAAAACAATAGATCTGCTCTGCTCCTAATAAACGTGCTGTTTCTATAGAATCATTGCTTCTCATACAATGAAGATTAAAGCTATTTTAGTCAAAACCCAGTTACAATTTTTTTTAAATGTCTTAATGGGAGAATATATTTTCATATATAATACCAATACCAGTATGAACCCATCATAACATCCCTTGAGTGATTCCTTGTTAAATATTAACTGTCTGAAGATTCCGACTTCTGACAGTTCCCAATCAATAAAATAAAAGAACCCAATTTTACTTAGTTTGTAAGAAGTATTTTGACGTCCATTTTTAAACATCATCGTCACCAGCCGTATTCAGGCAATCAGCATTCAAACCACTCTTTATTATAAAACAAGCATAGCCGGAAAAGCATAGAATTTTCTGACCACAGTAACTTAATGAAAGAAGTTCTAAAATGAAGAAAACTTTTTTCCATTTTTTTTGAGAAATAAAAATAGCTAAAACAATGATCAACTTGTAAAAGAATTAGGTTAAGGAAGTCAGCTTCTCAGCAAATTTCGTCTATTGTAACCTGAAACAGAAAAGTTCAGACCAGTTTTTCTCGACACTGATAGCAGTTTCTTTGATTTTTTAAGAATCCCAGCTACGATCAATATGGTTTTAATATGATATCACATTTCCTTGGCTCATGCATGAGCTTTCCTTGAAGTGATCGGAACAATCAATGGTTTTAGATAAGCAAAACATTGAAACTAGTTCACAAAATTTTTTGCAGTCAAATATTTATAATGAGGATGAGATTTTAGAACCAGAATTGATCAAACATTCCTTAAAATTTCTTCTGTATGAAGGAGAGAGCTAGGTTCGTACAAAAAGCCTTTTAGGACCATTAATTGATCGTAATTCATTATTATAAAGTATATTTGAACAGCCTGGTATGTCTATAAAACAAAAATTTTGATTTTTATTTTCAGCTTAATATTTGAAAATTTCATATTCAGTGTATTCATTATTTTATAAAGACTTCTTTTTTAGGATATAAATTGCAATTAGTTTCATGCCGTGGAGATATTTTCCCAGCTATTGTAAGGTCAATTTCGCCATAAATCAGGATACCATTAAAATTGGGCGACTGCAATTTTAAAATGGGCGGAGAAAAAGGTGAGCTTATATTTCCGACTTACTTAAACTGTTTAAACTGCTTTAATCTCTAAATCGATTCACAAAGGAGCTTTTTAAATTTCTGAACATAATGTTGCTTTTTCAACTTTTAATAACAATTAAGGTCAGTTCCAGACTTCTAGAGCAAGAGAGTCACTGAGCTATTAATGTCCTCAAATTCAATGTTTTGGACCAATTTTTGCAGCAAAATTACCCTCTATCTGTGATCTGATAGCGCATTATTTTACTTTTTTCAAGCTAAAATATTTATTATTACCCAATTCAATTTAAAGCTTATTATCTGTGACCCTAACCCATAAAAAATCGCATTATCACACAAATCCGATGAAAAATCATTTAATGCCAGTCATAATATTAGAAAGTATTTAGCAAAATTTTGCACACCGACCAAATTGAATCTTAAGACTCAAAAAAGGCAGTAAATTTCACCTCTTTATCAAAAATTACAGGCGAAAAATTCTCTTGGGATGGATCATCATAACGAAGGGACCTTCACTTCAATTATAGGTCAGATTTTAAACTATTAGTTATGGACTGGCCTTAAATCATTAACCAAGGTATCGACCTGATTAACCTAAGCTGAACTTTCGTTTTAGCGCTACAATTTTATTTCGTACATGCTTCGAATTCAGTCATTCATAAGTTATAACAAGGATAGCCGGTTACTGGTAAGAAGCACAGAATGCTCCGACTATACTCTTAAAAATACATTTTTTTTATTGGAGTGTTTTTTTCTTTTTGATGTGATATAAAGATCTGAACAAAAAAAAAGAAATTAGACATATTCGACGACAATCATAGTCAAATTGGCTAATTGGAAAACAATTTTTGTAAAAAAAGACTAAAAAAACGAGAAAAAAATCGTAAAAATTTTTTTCACATGTCACAAACATTTTCTATTTTTTTTTGCAAAATTTGTTCAAAATTTTGAAATTTTTGATTCCCAAATTGGCGCTAAAAATTCCAAAAACTAACTTCGCTTGAGTAAAACATAGTTTTCACGGCTTAAATAAGCTATTGTAATCCTGCACGCTGACATATATAAAACTATACTTATTGACCCATTCCAATGATTATTTGTGGTACCTGATTTTGCGTGGAAAAAAGAAAAAATTGAAACGGTCGGAACAAAATTTTTTTTCGTGACGCAAGAAAACTCAAATCCATTAACACAATAAAAAGAACATTTTTTGTAAAAGGAAACGAACGCAGAGGCGAAGCTGCGCTTCGCAAACACTTGCGAAAAAACTACCAAAAAGCAGCACTATCAAGTGAAATAAGAAAAAGTAGAAATAAGCCTCGAATTAGCAAAAACTCGGCTATGTGAAGGATTCGAAGCTGCGAACTACTGCAATCAACAGATTTCGAGTCTCACGCACTATCCACTCAGCCACGCAACCTTAACAACTGACAAACACAAGTCACTCATAAAGCAGCTACATATGCTTATAAAATGCCAATGCCATTCAGCAAAAGTGGCACCAAACACAAAAAGACTCAATTTTGCAATAAACAATTTGAAATATGACAAACTGAAGGCTTCCACATTATTTTTGCATGTAAGAAATTTCAAAGCATAAAGCCACATTCTGTATAAATTATGGAATTCAAAAAAATTACAAGATATATTGAGCTAGAAAACTTCTGAAATCGAGTTTTCATTATTGTTGTTGTTAGAAACAAATCACTTTTTTTTCGGTTCAACTGATGAATTAAAAATGCGTCAATTATGTAAAATTATTACTATTCGAATGGCAGAGCACATGATATGAACAAGCTGTAAAAGTGCCCCAAAAATGGCTCCAGTATTTGCGATTTAGGTTGGAAACAAAGAAGGTTCGTACTAATAATAATCACTCGCTTCGCAAGAGTAATCAATACAAATCCGCGAATTTTTTTGCCTGTTCTTCGCCCGACTTTTTTTGAAAATGAAAAAATAAACGAAAGATATTTCTCTCTTTAATGTTCATGCACTCACAGGCCTTATCAAGTACAGAATGTTTCGATTGTCTTTTAACGTCGATGCATTAGTTTTTGGTTTTGAAAATGATGAAACTCCCGGATGTTCCGGTGACTTTATTTTTCGCAAATATAAAAATACAATTACGGAAAAAATTCACTTGAATTTTTAAAAAAAAAAAACTAAGCAGGCCTGATTAAAACAAACTACATTACGAGGCCAAACTGTGTATTTTTAAATTGTAAGCAGATTTCGCAACAAAGTTGCTCTCTTTGTTTTTCTTTTGTACTACAGTTTTCTTTGATTGCGCACAGTTTGGTAATGTAGTAAATTATAAAATCCTACAATTAGAAGTTTTTTGTTCCAAGTACCCTTGGAGAGTGGAAAGGAATTATGGATTCGGGTCAGTTTTTTATCTTTATTTCCAACCAATTTTAACTAACTCAAGGAAAGCTGGGAGGGAATCGAAAGTAATATCACATTCCAGCCCTTCTGGCCGTGAAAACTTTGAAAAATCGTCCTTGTCAATAAAAACAAGTCTGAATATTTTCAATTTTTCAGACTAAATTAAACGAAATTTAGTTGGCTTTTTTATTTTTTTGAATAATAGCTACCGCTCTTCCTTGCTTTTTTCAGCTAATATAATCGCGAAAAAATAACAGAAAACTTAGACTAAAAAACTTGGATTTTTTTGAAAAATGTTTGTTTCATGATTGATTTTCTTTTCTTAAATCAAGTTGGTCGGATCATTCTCTGCTAATTGAACAGGAACCAGCTTTCTGCTATCTTTGCTTCTTTTCGGCGTCAGTTTTGAAAAAGAGATGATTGAACTGGCTGAATAAGTTACCGAGCTACCATGAATTACTTATGAAAAATGATCAACAACTCAGCGGGTATATTGAAGACCAAAAAATAAATTACCTGGTTAAAAATCAATTCAACCAGTTTTGAGAGACTGCTAAATGCATTGAATAGCTTTCTAGAAACTTGAGAGTACTTATCATTTTTTCAAGAGTCACTGAAGTTATCTGAAGAAAATTCTTCAACTTCTGTCAATTTTAAGAAGTTTATTAGAAAATAAATGGACTAATTACACTGGCTTCGCATATATGAAAAAACACTTATCTCGAAACGATTAAACTGCTGAAAAACGTAATCACAAAATTATCCAAAATCAATTGCATTAAGACTTTAAAACGTAAACAACCAATACACTTATTAATACGATAAAGATCGGTTTTTTTGTTTGCAAAGTCTATTTATTGATAAAATTATAGACCATCTAATTTAGATTTTCTTAAAGTTTAATTGAAATATTTATTCAGTTTTCGCTCATGGGCATTATGTTTTACTTGAGAATCGTCTGCTTGAATTAAAAAAGGAGAAGATTTGTTTCTGCAAGGAAAACCAACACCTTTTTTCGCCTTAGTTGATAATTAATTTAATCTGGTTTTCTGTTACCGATAAATCGCCTTGAGACCAAAATCTTTGAACTCTGATTAATTTTCTTTCTGCAATAGCAATCATGAGTCCTGTTAAATTGGGTTCCAATAACAATCCTTGTTATTTGATCATTTTGAAAAGGTTTCGATACCATTTTTCCTCAAGGTAGGAGGGTCTTCTTTTCAAAATATAATAAGTTTGTAGGATTTAGAAAATTAAATTTTTGTAGCCACATTTTTCAAAAAAAAGTTCAAAATTGTATTTACAAATTTTGCATTAAAACATTCGTTGTCTACCTTTCAAAAATCACATTGCATTTACATTTTTGTTATTTTCCGTGCGCATTTTCTACAGAAACCGTTTCGTTCAATTACATTGAACTTTATCAGTACAAAATCAGAAATTTTAACAGAAAAATTTGATTACAAACGCTATCAGATCATGCTGATTAATTATTTTTTCAATCTGAGCCTGAGGCAAAAAGTGACTAAAAAAATTAATTTTGAATTAAAAATTAATAACCTTACTGAGGAAGTAGAAGTGATATTGCTCAAACAATAAAAACTGACCGATTTGAAAGGAAATTTCGTCAAAACCGTTCAAATTCACGTTTCCGACGCATTGATTATATGCAGTATATTTTATCTTTTTTTATCCAGATGTCTGAAAGTGTTTTCTGTGGACAAACAGAGTCATCGTTTGGAATAATCAAAAATTAAACAGAAGAGACACAAAATGTGTGAAGTAGAGTGAATGGTTTATTTTTCATTGTCAGTTCTTTTAAATCTTATATTTTCTTCTTTTCATTTATGCGAATCAGGTAACATAAACTGAACATTTTTGGAGATAAGCTACGTAAATTATAATTTTGAGTGCGATGACCACTGGCATGCGCAGGAAATTTTTGACGAGGAAGGGGGTGGGGGAGAGGGGGGTCTTGTTGTGATTGAACGGTACTTTTTCAATCGGCAAGCTAATGGATTTGACTGAAAGCTAATGGAACTGACTTATTGAAACTAATTGACTATTTTTCATCTCATATAATAGGCTAAAATATTCAAAAGAAAATCATGCCTTTGAGATTCCTACAAGCTAATCTATCAACAAATATGTTCAGGGAAATTTCATCCATTTCGAAATGGTAATAGAGCGATCCCATTTTTGGGAGCTGAGTTTTTTTTGATAACCATTTTTTTCTGAATTTCTTCAGATGAAAACCAATTCAAACAATTAAGAGTCAATTTTACATTCTTTTAGACTAACTAGATTCGGTTTGGTGGCCATTTTGTTTCATTAGACGTCAATCTTATCTTCTTATCGGGGTTAAAATGAATAAATGGTAGATAGCCATAATGGAGAGGACACTGTTAAATCGTAAAGCAAGCTTCATCAAAATTGAATTGGTCTGAAAGCATTTCGATTGACATTTCAAATAATGAAAAAAAAACGGGGCTAGTTTGCTTTAAAAAAAGCTCAAACGCCATTTTTTGTTTCTAAATCTTACCTATCTAAATTTCACTTCCTTTTTGATTTTTTGATAATTTTTTTTTCTTCCAGGTGCTACCTGTTTTTTTTTCAACAACAAGAACAGCTTTTTGTTTCTTTGTCATCTAATTAGCCTTAAGACAAATCAACCCTGAAAAATCAGGTTAAATCCAAATTTTCTGCTCTACTTACTCTAAATCAGCTTTAATTTTTTTAAAAAAAGTGAATGATGTCTCTTTTAGCAAAAAATACAAGTTACAGTAGCAGTTTTGTATTTCATCGGGGAGAAAATTCAGCTATTGCAGATTCAAAAGATTTGATATTGCAAGTTTGATCTTTTTGGGCGTGCAGGGATGATCTAATTGCTTTTTTTCGGAAAATTACAACAACTTTAAGGGCGACTTATTGTAAATTTACTTAGATTTTGACTATTTCGGGGACAAATTTCCCTTTTTTAAAAAAATTCCTCTTACTGAAAACTGCTCTTATCACCAATGCAGTCCAAAATTTCTAACTCTGGCCTTGAATTGAAATATTGAATAAATTGAGCCCGTTTTTTTCCAGAATTTCCCTTCTTTGGTAAAAAAACTGTCCGATCCTTCGGGCAAAATGATTCCAACAATTACCTGCTGAGCTGAAAAGAATGAAATTCTAATTAATTTTCGTCCTAACTGGAATTACGGATTAATTTTCAGATAAAATTCTGTTGGGTATGTTTTCAATCAATCATTTCTCTTTCGTTATCGTTAACCCGTAGGGTCATCACTGCACCAATTTCCAGATCAAATTAAAATTGGACAGAAAATGTGAAGTCAAGCCTAGTTCAAACTTGTTTTTCCACTTAAATCAGAATTTCTCTTTATATTTACCACCTGTGAACTTTCATCATTTTGTTGAAAACCATGTTCAATTACTTATTTCTCTCTATCAATCATACATTGAATCAAAACTTCAGGCGGAAAGAAAAACACCCACGCATCATCATCCAATAATTGCCAAATAATTAATTATTTTACCACTTTAAAGCAGCAAAAATTTTGAATATGTTCATATCTTATTGCGTTATTTTCATTTGTCTGTTCCGTTTGGCTGATTTTTCTTGTTTGCCGATTATTTTCCTTCAACGGAAGTATAAAAGTTTACTATGGTCAAGTACTGGAGGCCAGTTGAATGAAATTACGCTGAGGGAAAAATCAATCGATTTCCAAGAACTGAACAGAATATGTGGAATTGAACATGTCAAGTACTTAAACCTAAGGTGAGATGTTTTGCGTAACAGAGAGTTAACAAAAAAATTTATCAAAAAAATGACACAGAGGCGAAACAGAGCTTCGCACAGCTTGTGATACAAAAATGAATGACTATGACTACTTGCTGATGAAGCGACGAATCAAAAAACAAAAAAATCAAAAAAATTGCAAAAAAAATCCGAAACTTCGAACTGAATTACCTGCGCCTTTACAAATCTTACAAACGCAGGCGAAGCAAAGCGATACAACACATACATAGAATGACAAACTAATCGATAGACATGGAAATAAAAGCCGTTAAAAAACTCAAAAATATATATTTTTTGAAAAAATATCAGAAAAATTGATCTATGAAAAATTTTCCTCCATTTGTCTTGTCTTGAATGAAAAATCTTTTCAAGAAAATACGCCAAAAAGTAAAAAAAATTGAATCTTAAATAAGCATAAAAAAAATTACAAAGCCGAAAACTCTGAGCAGACACACGTTGCGCCAATAAAAATTGTTTTTATTAGAAAAAATCAAAAAAACTTTCAAGACGAAATCTATCAAGCAAAAAAAATGAAAATTCAGTAAGCCGAGGAGTAAAACTACAATCACCGTAAACAGTGCGGAGGGCGTAAAAATTGGTTTTCCCTTGAAACGACACAAAATTAGGCCACTAGGTCAAAATAAGTCGAAATAATTTGGGCCAATTAAAATTTTAAAGCGAAACAAAATAAAACAAAAAAAGAAAAAACACCAAGTCAAGGTTGGTAAAATTTCAAACAGAAGTAAATCAAAGACTAAAAATAATGATAAAAGAAAATGCGCGTAGCAAAAAAAAAAACAATCTCAAGATGTGGCAACTAAGTCGACAAAAGATAAACAGACAAATAATTGGCCGAAAACTTTGAAATAGAATATTTTCTTTATAAAAAAAACAGGTCTTGGTCAGAATCGAACACAGGACCTTCGCCATCGCAGGCGTTTTCGTTATCTCCGGGCTAAATGAGTCGGGAACGCTAAAGATTTTGAAATAAAAATGAAACAAGGCACCACTAGAGAAGATTCCAGAAGTCCACATGAGTCCTGTGAACAAAGTTATTAACGGGAAAAAAATCTAGTGCCCGATGATAATACCCTTAAAACGACAATTAAAAAGCAGAAAACTAGTTTTCAAATACGCAATCAGTTTTAAGCAATCAAGTTTGAATGCTTAAAGATCAATAGTAAACATTCAAATAAAACTACCTTTATTGAGAAAAATTGCTACAAAATGCGTTCCATTGAGTTTTTTTGTAATAAAAATATAAATCTTTTTCTGATCTGTTTTAGTGGAAGCAAGCTAAGACTTCTGAAATCATCATCTTTTTCACGTTTGTTCATGCAGACTACCACTTCAAATATTCCGAACATCCTGCCATCAATCGACTTATCAAAAACAGGGTTGACACAAATTGACCCCGAAGTTTTCGAACCAATGAAAAACTCGCTCAAAATATTATATCTTCAGGAAAATAATTTAAATCGTTTTCCGGAAGCAGTTTGCCAGCTTTGGCAGTTGGAGAATCTCATTTTAGACCAAAATATACTATCAGAAAATCAAAACTTCAAGCTGCCCATAAATTGCCGAATGGAAGGGTTGAAATCTTTGTCACTGAAATCAAATCGTATACCAAACATAGATGAGAAATTTTGCGATCTTTTTCCAAACTTGGAAGTATTGAATCTTCGCGACAATAATCGAAATTTGACTGGAATTCAGAATTTGAAAAAATGTTCAAAATTAAAAACTGTATATTGGCCTACCAGTTTATTTTCGTGTACGTGTCGGCTTTTCCGAGACCTTCGATTCAATCTAATCGGACCAGTTGATACGAAGTCGTCGCATTACTACTTTTCATATGGCAGGTAAGACTAAGTTAATTAGAACGTGTTCTAAGTCTACCTGCTATGACCCTGTAGGTTTTAAATGAAAATAAGTACTTTTTTCTTCAATTATCGCAATAAATAAAGAATTTTTTTTTCAAGGGTTGAACACTAAAAAAATTTTCTCATTTGTTAGTCAACCCGCTACTTAGATTTTTTGAGCGATCAAAAATTTAAGTTTATCAGTTTTTCAACCTAAAAATGCTTCAAGTACCCCTAATTAGAACTTATGTAACCAATTAATGTTACCACTTAAGTTTTTGTACAAAATGGAATTAGCAAAATTATCAATTGCACAAAATTATCAAAATTAGCAAAATTTAGAAACTACCTTATAATTTTTTTTCTGACTGAGTTTTATATGGGACCATAAGCAGTTTTTCGGGACCATATTTCTAAACGAGTACCCGATGAATCATTAAAATGAATATCATTTTCATTAAAACTATTCAACCGTTTTTTAGCTTTTCGGCAGCTGACGAGGTTCTCAGATGCGATCTCGAAACCAGCTCCTCCGAAGAGTTTCCTCTGGGGTCCCAGTTGTACAACGACCTCAGAACCACAAATCAACTTTTCTGCTCAAAGAAGCTCAAAAACTCACCAAACTCAATCATTTCTGTTACCATTCTATTTTTAACCTTACGGCATTTAATCTTCTTACTATAGTGTTGACCAGTAGTAAATCAAGTGAAATTTAGAATAAACTTTATATTTCAGCAAGAGATTTTTGTTCACTGTACTAATGACTTACTATCTGAGTTTAGGCAAGTGAAAAGTCTAAATCGATCTTCAAGGCAAGTTTTTGAAATAATTTAACCAAGGATAAAACGTTGAAACCGTATATTATTTGCGACGGTTTCAAAAGTTGCTACGATTGAACCGAGTGATCGCAAAAATGTGACAAATCAAACAGTTTGAAATGTCACCAAACAAATATTTTGAAATGTCACTGGTATCAAGATCCAGCATGATGAATATCGCTAAACGGGCTGAGTTGTTCTCAGATCTTGTTTGATGTTCGTGTGAAGGTCACAACTTTTTTCACGTGATTTAGAAGAAAAAAGGCCACAATTTTCCAGGGCAAAACGAATTTGTACCATTGAACCGACGTCGCATTTTCAAACATGGGGCTGATCACATAGAGATAGTTTGAATAGAAGTCAAAAGACTGGTGTAGTAAAATTGCGAACAATAGTCTAGCGCGCCCAAAACTGCTTCCAAATTCCGCCATTTGAAACAAACATCAACTTAATTGAACAAACAAGTTGATCTTAAACTTAAAACACAAAGCCAAAACACCACTTACCATTATAATTACACAGTTAACAGTTAGTGATAATCTTGGTCACGTTACAACCAGATCCAGAAGCCATTAAAATGAGTTACCACCGCCAGAGTAGCGATACATTTCCGGTGGAAAAAAATTGCCCGTCCTGCCTCGAAAATTACCTCCAAGCCGAGTTCCTAAATTGCGGTCATTGTAATCGTGACTTATGCCATTACTGCGCAACGCACCACCGACAAATTGTTTTCGAAAGGTGTTCGACTATGGAAGACCGAATTTATGGAAAAATCCGCGACTTCAAGGAGCAGAAACTTCACTTAGAACTTTCTTATGAAGATACTTTGACCAAAATTACAAAACTCGAATTGGGTTTGAGATCTATGGTCAAAAATCGAATCGCAACATTAACCGATTCCTGCAATATGACCAAATTAGTTAAATGTGCGCAGTTTAGATGCCAATTGGAACTACTGAAAGAAATTTCCATTCGACTTTCAAAAGCCAGAACTTTATTGGTCTTCGACAAAGAATTCGTAAATCAGGCAAATAAAGTTCTGAAAGAGGCTGAACATGTTTTGAAGCAAGACTCAAGTTGGTGTCACGATTATGCAATAGATTTGGACGTCGATGTTTCGAACATGACCAGGATAAACGCAGAATTAGTTGTGACCGGAGATCTTTTCACGCTGCCAAAAACCGAAGCAAAAGAGCGTGAAATGCAAACAGACAAACGAGTCTTACAGAAACTGACCAAAAAAGAAATGGCTACGCAAACTTATCCTGAAAAAGTTCGAAAATTTTCGATCAGCAGTATTTGGAAATTCGGAAAACTCTTGGTATTCATTTTCGTTTACCTGCTGATAGTATTTTTCGTCATGGAGATGCTATGAAAAATGCTACATTCTACAACCCAATAAAAACTTCACCAATATGCTACTATGATGATCAGCAATAAAAACTACAAAAATTTTATGAAAACATTCACAAATAAAGCAATTTTATTTTTTAAAAATGTATGTTTTAAATGTATAATGTTTACAATTTTTTGTCTTTTTTTAATGTAAAATGCCATTTTAATTCTAACTTAGTTTAGCAGTAATTCAACCTTATCAAAAAAATTTCAAAGCTTGTCTGAACGCAGGAATGAGTTTTCGACAGTGCTTAGCCGTATACATTCTATCGTGTTTCGAATATTTCTTTCGGTATCAGGACTATTTGCCCCAAGTCAATTGGCCATATGCCAACTTGTCCTATACTAACTTGCCCCACATGACATTTTGTCCAATGCCGTTTTATCCCATACTTGACACTTTCACTTGATTCATTGATGTTCAAATTGAGGACCAGCAAGTGCTAATGTACACTGGACTCGTTACGAGACAACAAAAGACTCTAATCGAAAATATTCGAAGCTGAGCCTAAAAAACCATAATTTTTGGTAATTACACGCCAAACTTTGACAATAATCCACAATTAGCGCCTTTGAAACAAAATGAAACACTGCTATTCTTTCATTTTGCTTCATTGTTTACCATTTCGTTCTTAAAGATCCAGATAAATACTTCAACATAAATACTATGAGTCAACTTACGTGGGGAATATCTCAACGAAACAAACGAACGCTAATTATTGACGGACACGAGTTCACAAAAAAAACAGACGACAAAAAACTACTGAGCACTGGAGATGCGCAAGATACAGTTCACACAAATGCCGCATGCTCGCCGTCACAGCAGGAGATGAACTCGTCTCAACAAAAAATGAGCACAGCCACGATGCTAGACCTGGGAAAATTGAGGCAAACCAGATCATGCATCAAATGAAAAAAGATTTCTTTGCAAACTATTATAGTTTCTCGAAGGCACCCAATTGTTTTAAGTATTCGAATCAACATTTGGGAAACAATTGAATTAATTTTGTTGCACCTTTTGAAGAAAACGATATACACCATTGGAGTGATTTTTCGTCAGAAAAATGTTTGATAATTCAATGAAATTTGACGGAACTTTTTATATCATCTCAAAGCTAGTGATTTCTTGAGTCTAAATAAAAAACGATACTTTAACTGTGATTTTTTCTGTGAAGTAATGGGTGTTTGAGAACGGCTATTTTGTTAAAATTATTGCTTTAAGTTTATAGCAGATGCTGCGAACTAAATGGCTTCATATCGCTACTTAACTTTTTTCTTTTTTTTTCAAAAAAAAAACAGATCAAACTTAAAAAACCAAGGTTAGCCAGTTGCTGTGCAAGTATCAACCAAAAAATATTTGGTTTTGAACAATTTGTACCGAAGATTGAAACGAGAATTTATTTTGTTTGTATGCTTTTAAACACACAACTCTTGATCTCTTGCGAGATTTCTTTGAGGTAGTGGAAGTCGGCTGGAGAAAAACAAGACTTCTCATATCAAAAATGTTTCGAATAAACTGACTTCAGAAAAAAATTAAAAACAAAGAATTTTAAAAATATATATTTTTTTTGCAATTTTTGTTGTCTAATTTTTTGTTATTTCTTCTTCTAGCAAACGCAACTCAATTCAGCGAAGAAAAAAGACAAAGCGGCAATAATAGTTTAAAAACGGCGAGAGATAATCTTTTTTCGTGGATTGTTAAAGACTATGGTTGGAACATTCTGTGGTACTTGCACAGTAACCGGCCATTCTTGATTACATTATCCGATTAGTTTTTAGTTTATACATTTTAATCAAGTTCATCCGGAAAAGGTTGTAAAAAATAAATTAGTTTGTTGTCCTTTCCACAAAGCGTAGTGATAGATAGTATAGGCTAGTTCAGATATTAAGCTCCAAATACATTTCACTTTGAAACTTAGACTTTAAATCTAGGGCGCAGATTCATCTGAGGGGTTGATTGAACAAAATCAGTCACACAAACCAATAAAACCAACTTGTGATAGCAAATACGAAAACCAAATTGGAACAGTCTGCCCTACATTCTTCGTTACTCGCATAGTTAAGTTTGAACTCTCGCAAAGTTATAAATCTATTCATCATTCATGAACGCTTTTTGATAACTCAGCATTAATTGCATCCCATTGAAGTCGAACCTGAAGAAATGCACTTTTTGTCCGAGAAAATAATTATTTCTACAGGTAAATTAGAATTATCTACTTTTCTTAAAATTTTTTTAAGTGAAACTATTTGAAAGGTGATTTAGAGATGAATTGAAGTGAGACTTCATACTTAATAAGGTAACCAGATAAAGGCGTTATCGAACATCTTTAAAAAGATGAGATTAAAAAACGGTTCATTAAAATTTCTACATACAGATTATATTCTTGTTTGGGAAGCAACCGGGCAAATCATAAACTACAATGCTCAAGGATCTGTTCAAGGCAAATTGGGACATTCTCAGAAGTGATTTGAAATTTTAAATTTTCAATTTTAGCCCAGTTTTTATTTTATCTTTAGAGTTTTCCTAATGTAAATCTATAAATATCATTTTAAGGCACTTCCTGAAAAGCTATAACAGATAAAAAGATCTTTTTTCGCCCGTATTCACATTTGCAAACAACATTTTAGAAAAAGTTTATATAAAACAATTGTGAGCCATGAAATAACACCAAATTCAACTTATATCTGAAATGGCATAAAATTACACATTTTTTACATAGCATAAAAGCTATGTAACAGTTGCATTGAAAAATATTTCTTGAGAATTTTTTTGTAAACAATGAGTGACAAATGATAAATACGTCAATTGAATCGTTATCATGAAATGGCTTAGAGGTTTATTATCCAAAGCTTGAGTTTGCTGTTTCTAATTACTTTCTTATGATCAATTTTTCCAGCAAAAAATTCACTCAACAATTGCAGTTCCTGATGAAAAGCATAAAAATTTGTTGAAAGAAAGCGTTTCAGTTGAAACGAAAAGTGGAATTTACGCCCATGTGAGAAAAATTCAACTTTTTATGGCATTTGAGATTTATTCTGTTTCCACCAGTGAAATAAAGCTACTTAAAGTTTTTAAAAAATGTGGCATAACGTGTCCAGTTTGATTGATAATACAGGTCGCCTATTTGCCTGAAAAAGGGCCAATCTTCAAGCCTTCCTCGCTTAGATTAAGACTGCTTGTATGAGGACAATGTTCTGAATATTGAACGTTCCGACTGTTGTTTAAATGTCAGGAGTAGTTTTTACTTTACAAGATGAATTAAACAGGACTTCTCGTATCAGGACAAAACCCTGAATGCTCCGACTGCGCATTAACTGGCCTTGAATAGTTTTCAGTTTATGAAATATTGACAAACTATAAAGTTTTGACTGGTAATATCAAATTTTAAGTATTGAAATTTGAGTAGTGTATGGAATTAAAAAAACCAATTAGCTTGCTTTCATTCAATTTGGAATATTTTTGTGATGCGGGATATTTCGCCACACGTAAATAAAGCGCTTTTCACTTTCATAAACTATAAAAAGAGCAGTTTAGATAGACTCAATTCACAGATGTCGCAAGGTCAGCTTAGCATAGTTGAGACCGCGACGCTTCGGAGAAAATAAGGATCAAGGGATCGATCCCCAAGAGTAACACTCCCCTGAGAGTTCTTTTGAAAACTAGTCTGAATAAAAAAACTATCCCGATTATATATATTTCTTACTTACTTCAAAACTCGGAAAAAACGCTAGCAATTGTTTTTAAGGAACATTCCTAGTATTAGGGAATAACTAACTATTAGACATATGCCAATATTGTATCTGGTAGCAATGTGAAGCGAGGATATTAAAAAACACCTTCTATGCGAACACCTTTTTTTAGGGACTAACTCAACTGTAAACACAGAGGCGAAGCTTCGCTTCGAAAAATACTTGCGAGAACGAGACAAAAAGCAGTTCTAAAAAATGCAAATAGAAAAACTAGAAATAAACCTCGAATTAGTAAAAATGCGGCCACGTCTCGGATTCGATCTGCAACCTACTGCAACCTAGCGATTTTGAGTTCCATGGACTAACCACTCAACCTTAATTGATCACAAACACTAGCCATATAAAAAGCAGAGAACAGATTCTCTGAAATTTCCAACGCTAGATTGTGATTATAGCAAAAGTGCCACCAAATAAGCGAACACTTTCCATTTTCAATGAACATTTTTATTTGCGAGTTAGATTAGAAAAAAGAAAGTTCGTACTAAAACACTAGCTGCTCGCTAATGTAAACATATGCCAATATTATATATAGTTACAAGGGTCAGGGATAGTAAAAAGAGATACAAAACTGCTTGTCAATAAATCGAATAATATCTCGTAAAGAAACCACATCAAACAAATAATCGGTTATTTTCATCGAGAATCGAAACAAAAAAAACATTTGTCGAAAAAAAACCCATAACTGGTTTGGAGAACTATAACTGGTTTGAAGCATAAGAGGGACAATTTGAGCCCATTTGATTTTTTTTTATCATACCGCCTCTTTTGTTAAAATTTTAGCTTTTAATATGATTCTTCTTGTTGTTTAGAGAACAATTTTGTTAACGTAACGATCAATTAAATTCACACTCTCTCACGCCAGGCACATTTTTAAAAGAGGCTCAAATTGCGACGATAGTGTATCGGGATTGCAAATTTTGCAAGATTCTTGAAACCGTATTGCAGGCTTTTATATTTCTTCTGTGTAGTTCGAAATGCTAAATCTAGCGAAGTTCCTGCAAAGATTTTGAGTTTTCATAAACGGGTAAAAATTTCACTGATGATGTATAGTCTACGCTTTTTGAGCAAACAATTGAAATTTGAACTTTTAACCATATGTCAACTTGCATTTCTGATCAGGTTATGTAGCGGTAAAACAGATCAAAACGATTGCGCCGTTGCTTTTGAAATCTAACAATTTTTAGTTAACATTTTTTTTAGTTAACATCGATTTGAACAAACAAAATTTTGTTGTTCACATCTGTAAGACCTACTAAAAATTCTCCACCCCTCTAAATAAAACAGTAATTTAGCAGCAGAGCTTTCTATTGAGAATTCTAATTTTGCTGCATTCTGATTGGTAGAAAATTTTAAAAAATTTTACTTAATTTCGGCTTAATTTTTTTTCTAAAAAAAGAACATTATGAATGTATTTTTACGCAAAAAAAAATTTAATTCTGAGGTCATTAAGGTAAAAGGTTGCCCAATTTGCGTCGAAATTGTCCAATGTGAATATCGCCCCAAGTCATAATGCATCCCATAATAATATTGAATATAATTTTTTATCAAGCCGTTTATGAAGGCTTTGTTTTTAATTAACATACCCAACAGACAGTTGGACAAGAGCCTATGAACAAAAAGAAACCGCTGCCCGTAAAGCTCTTTGAATTTTTCAAACAATTTATGATTGGCTTTTTTTGATAAAATTAACCCAATTTGAGAAAACTGGATCAATAAGTAAAATCTGAAAATGAAATTCTACTTTCAAAATAGAAAACGATCAAGTTTGTGACCTGCACACTTTTGCTGTTCGATAGTGGAGTTTCTCTTCCTTTTAACAACGGAAACGAACTGAACTTGAAAAATCAAAAGTCAAACAGCAAAAAAAAATTGTGAGCCTGAATAAATTTTAAGACTGTTCCTAAAAAAACGAAAAAAAAAAAAAAAAAAAAAGGAATCACCGCGACCTATATGAGAGTCTGAAGTACGTTCATCGACTCTTATAAACTAATAACATGACAAGGTTAATTTCGCCTCTGTGTTTTTTAATCAATTGAGTAATTATTTTTCAGTGGTTGTAATTGCATCGTTAGTTGGTGGCACTAGAGCTTTAACGTGTATCAGCCCAGAGGACTACTCCAAGTGTGGATCCCAAGCAGAATGGACATCCGACTACCCTTGTGACCTAATTGTTCACAGAACAGGTGGGGTCTTAGATCAATCATCCACAATCTATCTCTAAGATCGAATTTAAAATACTGTTATTCTTTGAAGATAAAAGAAAACTTTCAGTTTGAAACTGGAAACAGATTAAATGTGATTAAATAAAAAAGCTATTTGCGTTTCCCAAACAAATCAATCAAAATAAAGCAAGAAAACCTTGTAGCACAAGCCGGGATTGGTCGGACATAGCACAGAAAACTTGGACCACAATCATTATCTTCGCTTAATAAAAATGGCATCAAGACATTTGAACACGACTGCCAACACACGCAAACCTTTTCGCTTGTACAAAAAATTGTATGCACATGTACAGGAGACATTCCGACCGGTCTGTTCTGCAACAACAAAATGTGCTTCCAAATAGTCACAGCCGAAGGACTGCACGAGGACACGAAGACATGTTTTAGTACAGTCACAGTGGCTAACTTCAGTCACTGCTCTGGCTGTATTGGAGAAGAAGTCTACCAGCCGTTTAAAGACTTCAACATGGACGATGACGCGGAGAATAATATCCTGGATTTGAGTCATAATGACATACAGAGTAAGCTAGATAAAAACAAGGATCGATAGCACAGACTACGATGATTTCGACTACGATGATTTACGTAAAAAAAATTCAAAAAAAGGGAATTTTTTTATTTTCTAAAAAAAAATTTTGTAACGGCGTTTGAATTAGATCAAAAACTGCACAATGAGGGGTTCTAATAGCTAAGTTAATGTTTCAATTGCAGTAAAATTGCAGCATCACTAAATTTTGTGAAACTTAGTCTGAAATTCGGAAAAACTCAGACCAACTTTCTCGACAGTGAGACATTTGTTTGGATTTTTTTCAGAATCCGAATAAATGCTGAAAAAGCTTTAATATGATAACACGTTTGAGCTTCCTATGAGATTTGGCGAGGTCAAAATTAGGAAGAAAAAACACAACCTACGCCATAGTTCCTTCCCTTCATTTCGCGAAGTGGTCGGAACAAAACAAAAAAAAGTCAATCTATTCATCAGTAAATTCAAAAAAAAATTTTTTTGCATCAAAAAATAATTAAAGGTCACACAAGAAATCATAAACAACCTAGAAGTGTTAGCTGACGACTATTTTCCAACTTAAGGGTTCATGAACTCAAATGCGCTATGAAAGCGTTTCATTCGCAATACTAACCTATAAACCAATTGGACCTTTCAAATATAAAATCTTTCTCATAACACGTTTCCAAAAATAGTGAATTAGTTGTGGAACATAATCAAAGGAGCCTTCATCAGAGGCAAATAGTTTTTTTGCTTAGGTTCGCATGTGGACAATGGAGACCTTCTTTATGGTCCCTTCTCCAACCTAGACATCCTCTACCTCAGTCACAACAGGTAAGAGCACAGCCAACAGTACCGTTGTCCAAGGTTCGAGCCCCATTCATTGAACAAAAACACTTTTTGCAATAGTTCCTTTTTTGCGTTATTTTGAACTCCAAATCGCCTTCATTTGAAACTTTTTGGGTGATACTTTCAAAAACAGATGAAATTAAAAACTTGTTGTTTTTTTTTCAATCTCAGTTTTAAAAGTTTCGCGAATTTTCATAATTCAATCTCAATTTCAAAAGTTCCGTGTAATTTGATTATTCAATCTCAGTTTTGAAAGCTGCGTGAATTTTGATTAATCAACGCCAAATTATTTCAAAATAATTAAAATAATTAAATAAGCCAGTGACAATTTGCTATTTTCCAGCCTCTCCTCATTCCCTAAAGTAATCGAGCCCAGTCTGAGGGAACTATGGCTGGACCAAAATGACATCAAAGAAATGGACTTCACGGACTTTCCGGAACAGTTGCCACAGGAGAACCTAGAATTCCTCAATCTCAGGTAGAGATGGTCGATGCAGGCAATTCAGTTTTAAGGGTTATGAAAGGAAGTTAATGGAAATAATATGTGGTTCCATCAAGTTGATCTACAACAATTTATTATTACAGAAAAACATTAATTCCAATTTTTCAAACTGTACAAGGACAAGTTAAGCTTTCTTAAAGCATATTATAAACAAGTGATCGCGGTTGCTGCGCAAGTTGCACAGAATGTTCCATACATAGTAATTTCGAACAGAAAATAAAAAAATTCCGAATCATTTTGAATCTAAATTTGTTCTAACTTTTTTCAGTTTTTTTTTTCTATTTCCGAGGAGTAGAGCGTTGAATGATGTAATTTATTGAACGAAAAAGTTCAGACGAGTTTTGTCAACTTTGAGACAATTTTTTGCATTTCTTTTTGAAATCTGAATCATGACTGAAAGGGATTAAATATATTACAACATTCAACCCTTTACAAATTTATTTGCAAACTTTTTTTGTGGGAATAACACATCCCACTAAAGATGGCGTTTTGAAGCACGTAAAAAATTTGAAATTCGACCTCAAGTTCCTTTGGCTTGAAATCGCGTCAGTTTTTTGTTGTCCTAGAATTATTAGAGCAACTTCAAGAGTAAAAGCGCTGTAAAAATCTTTTAGAAGTTTTAGCAAATCAATTCTATAAATCTCTAATAACACTATTGATTTAACTATTATGTAACTCGATTACTGACACATCGGTTTAGTGAACGTATTCCATCATATCTAGGAAAATTAAACTCACTTAAAAAAAGTATTACGGCGACTACTTCAAAAACCATCCTCATTAATCATCAGTAACAGTAAAACGTACAAGTGTGATAGTTGGGTCACGAGAAACAAACGGGTTCCTTAATGTAAATAAGGTGCTTCAAAATTGTTCATTTTGCCTCGGTGCTAAAAATCAAAGCAAATATCAAGTCGCAAATGAGGCACGTTATCTACATTTGAGAAAAAACAGTTAGAACGATCGTGTGGCGTCCATTGGCATAATTAAATGCTGCATTTGCTTAAACGTGGCAATATTTGGGACCCCTCTGTCACCTTGCTTTTTATTGGGACCACTCCATCACACTTGTACACAATAGAGCGACCATAAGACAATTTCAAGCTAGATTTTTCTTAAGCAATTATAACATAGTCATCAAACAACTCAAAAACGTGTCAATAAAATAAAACATAGCCATTTGGCAGTCAGAAAAGAGTAATGAACGCATAGAAACAGAAAAAAAACGACTTGTTTTTAAAAAGTTCTTTTCGAATTTTAAAGAAAAAGTTTATGTTCTCAAAGCTCTTTGAATTTCAAGAACAATTTATGATTGGTGCTTTTTTGATGAAATTAAACCAATTTGTGAAAACCGGTTAATAGATAAACTTTTAATTCTGCTGGGGAATCAGAACATTAAAATCCATTTTGAAATTAGAAGTCAATCACCTTTTTGCCATATTTACACTTTTGCTGTTTGATAGCGGAGTTTACCTTCCTTTTAAAAATTGAAATGAAATGAAATTAAAAACAAATCAAAAACCAAATCGCAAAAAATCAAAATTGAGCGTGAACAAATTTAAAAAATTTTTTTTCGGAAAACAATAACAAAAAATAATCAAGACCTATATAAGAGTCTTCACTGCTTTTATTGCTGTTAAAAAACAGTTAAAGACTATAAGTTCTTTCAATTTTAAGAATATTTCATGAATAAAACTTTCTGATAAAACTAATCTAATTTGAGAAAAGTGAATTAATAAGAAATTTTTTCTATTCCTTTGGGAAATCTTTTTTTAAAATAAAAGTCATTCACGTCTTTTTACGCTTTTTGAACTTTTTTTATTGAAGAAACTCATTTGCCTTGAATTAAACAAACTAACTAAAAAAAAATCAAGAGTTGTCAAATCACGAAAAAATTAAAATTTGAGTATGAAATTCTTGTATAATTTTTCCCAAAAACTGCTAAGGAGAAAATTTCACATCTTGAATTTGTGTTTTCTTTTCGAACATTAACACAAAATAACAAACTGAGAAAGTCGTGACAATGTTTTTGGTTATTTAATGCTTACGCTTACTTAAAAAATAAGGGGGCTACTCCAGCAAGTACTTCCGTTCATCACAAATAAAACTAAGTAAGTCGCGATAACTTCAAAATAAGAAACGCATATCCAATTATAATTCTTGAAAAATTATATTTATTTTAGAGACAACCCTATGCATAGCATACCTTGGCGCAATTTTACGTTCCTGTACTCGGCTCTTCCCAATCTGCAAGTACTGGACATCGGAAGTGACAAACCCCTCGAGGCTAGTAATTCCTAATTAATTGCTTATGTTCCTGCTAGTTAACATTATCCTTCCAATATATTTTGCTTGGTTTATCATTAAATGCCAACTACTCGTATTTTTTTTATTCTCCGAGAAAATTCTGTCACATTGATTTTTTAATGAGGGGAAAAACCAACTATTCAATCAATAAAACTTCTTATAAAACACGTGAAATCCTTTGGTAAAAAAGGAGAATACTAAAATTAATGTAAGCCTTGCAGGCAAATTAATAGTTTCAAAGCTCAAAAATTACGAGAAAACCAATGCTGTATCAGAGCCTAGGCTAAAATGCGTATCACTGAGTAAAACTGTTTTAATCTTTGTAAACGGATGACTTAGAATCCAGTGATTTTTCAGGAATTCAGAGCCGAAGTCTCCAAAAGCATCTGGCATATATACCCAATTCTAGCCAGAATGACATCTTTGAAGAAAGTATACTGGCCGACTGAAAAAATCAAATGTAGGACTACTTATTCACTTTATAAAGTTCTAGAAACTCTAGCAGGCTTTTGTAAATGCGGTAAAAATCGAGATCTCAAATGAAATTTAGTTTTTCGACATTTTGGAATCTCATAACGAAAGTCTGAATTCAAGCTTGTCACATCTCACGATGAAATGATAATATTTATCACAGGTAAGTGTACGATGATAGCGGCCTTTGGACGTGACTTGTGGTCTGGGTTCTCAATTGTGACTGCCAAAATGAAGAAGTGGCCGCACGAAGAGGGCAAATCAGCCAAAGACATCAAAGGAGACAGATACGAGAGATACATCGGATACTACGAGTAAGTTGGGATCGGATACTATGAGTAAGTTGGAGGATAGGTGGTGAAGTGGTTACATCTCCGCCTCTCAATCGAAAGGTCGGATGTTCGAGACCCACCATGATCCGTGCTCGTTGCTTGAGGATGAGGCATCATTACCCAGCCCAGAAAAATAACAATAAGAAATCGCATGTAGTTCCTAAGCAGGCTCACAACAGCGATTCTCCGTGGTGAGCTGAAAAGCTCGTTTGTTCGTCCTTTCCTTTGTGAATGAATGGTCTTAAAATGTTCATCAAAAAACTAAACTTCAAAAATGAACAGAAAGTGTGTACATAAGAACGAAAAGTGTTCACGAAAGAACAAAAATTTTTTCAAAAAAGAACAAACTATGCTTCAGAGAGGAGAAGCCCGTGGTATGCTGTGACCAGAGTGAACATGACCTGATAGGGGAGAAACTGGAGAACATGAACAAAGTAGCCAAGAAATTCTGTCCGGACATCAGTATGGATCGAGTGGTTATGGAGGAAATCATGTAAATGAACGCAACTGAAAAAATAGCCGTTGAAATTTAAAGTTCGAGACATTTGATCAAGTGTGCAAAAATGTGTATCATTCCTAAAAGTGGTTTAAAGTTTTTACATATATAAAATATTACTAAATTCCAACATATATTCATTGTTTTGTCGCAAAAAAAAAGAAACATTTTATAACTCTGATAACAATTTTTGGAAACGAAATCATTTCAGTCTTTTAACATTTTTTCTATTTAAATTATCTGCATACGTAAGCAGCATTGAATGACGATTCATGAATCACAGAATTATTATTCACACATAACTTACTAACACTGTTACTTCTGAGAGGCAATAAAATTTGAAAAAATTAGATTAACTTAAAAGGATGTGATCTCTTTAACTATGTTCCCCTTTTGGAAAAGGGGGATATTCGTTACTATGTACCCGAGGGGGATATACTTAAAGAGATCCATAGGGTGACAGAATAACTTACGAGTAGTCTCCTCTGTCGTTTAATTTCGTCATTCTTCTCCGTGTCATAGTGAGACACCTCCAATACAGGACTGCCCTCCTCTTTCGCGCGCAGATTCAGGAACTGCTCTATCTGGACAGACAGAAAAAACACGGACATTACAATGCCACAGACATTCAATAACATGCAACAATCATGTATTAAGATGTAGTATGCAGGCTCAAGTCAGCCCTCGTTATCTACAGAATGAGAAGAAAAGTTCGGAGCGGAATTGCTATCAAATCTAAAATTTATAAATAATAAAAAAAATTTCTAACAACGATCGCATTTTTTTATAAGATCATTTGAAAAAGACGGGATTTTGGGGGTATAACACTTAGTTAACTTTTTATCTGATATGCCTGATATCAGATTACAAACAAAGGAGTAAAGGTTTTTAAAAGATCATATGAAAAAGTCGGGATTTTTGGTGGTATAACACGTAGTGATCTTTTATCTGATATCAGATTACAGACGAAGGAAAATAAAAAATTCCCTGCTGCGATTAACAGCTGAATCCCCAAACAACTGTCAACAGGTGAACTGATTGGCGACTATACTGACCTCTTCCTCGATGTCTCTGATTGTCTTGATAGACGCCTCCTCCCTTTTCAATAGAGTCAAATATGTCTCATACAACACCAAGTGCTTCGGCTGAGGTGCCGTGTGATCAACCTGAAAAGATCATCACTCCAGTAAAAAAAACTGTTAATCAATTAGCAGAGAACATGTTGGTATATCAACTAGCCGACATATCAACCAGCTGATACATAAGCTTAAATTACAAAAAAAAAACTTAAAATAAGTAACTGTTCGATAACAGTTATGTAACAAATATGTATGGAAACAATTGAAAAATTCTTACAAGTTTCATTCAAATGACGTAACTTTCGATTGGTTTATATATACTTTGCATCATAACTTTCGGCTAGTTGATACTTCGGCTGGTTCATTCACATCTCAAACACATGCAGGGGGCAATTGTGATATTCAGTTATGATGTGAAAAATATATGCAATTGCAGTACATGGGTGATATTTCATATAGAAAAAGTTTCGCAAGAAAACTTTTCTTAATTAAGTCAATTGATAATGAACAAAAATCTCTGATCATTAATTACAGCATTTTTAATGATAATTTTTGTGACGCAGCTGCAATTTGATGAAACGTCAAATTCATTTGGAAACTCATGTGAATAAAAAGTACAAATTTAAGCTATTTAAGTGATATAACATCTACAAACCTGACCGGGACACTCTCTATCCCAAATCGCTTTAGCCTGAAATTTTATCAAATATTTGAACTTATCAGAAAGTCAAATAAAAAAATGAAAACAATTAGTAATTAGTCCACGTATACGTAGGGTTCAATATTAAAACTTAGCCAATATGAACAAAACCGTGCTATCAAAATTAAAATAACAAGTATTCTATCCTTATTATTTGATACGAATTCAAAATTGCAACCAGCCAAATAATCCCTTGACGGTTTCTTGACGATAATATTTTTACTTTTTTTAAACCGCAGCCTGCCAAACTTTTGTTTTTTGAAACTTTTTCCTGTTCAATACATGTTAAAAATTTCTTGTGGGCGTTTGGGTGTGTGAGTGCGTGTAGGAAGGTTGGTGTATACGTGTTTGTGTGTTCGTTTGTTACCTTAGATCTGGCTACCGGCTTTCCAACGGGCTAAAATTTGGTATGTTAATAAAAACTTCTGGCTTCCGCAGCACTATCCAAAAATTACTAAGAAGTCAACTTTCTAACTTTTGGTGATAAAAAACAAGAGGTGTCAGAAACAAATATGACTTTTATCGTTCTTGTGAATGTCGTTTTTTTTAGACAAAACACGCAATTTTACCTTGAAATCATTTAGCTTTACGCAATATTCATTTGATTCAACCAAAAAAAGAACGACACTGAATATAATTGTTTAACGGCACCAAAAACGATGGATTAACTAAACTTGAAATCGACTATTATGTAACCGATAACGAGAGAAGACAATTAGCAACATGCGTCAAATAGTAAGTGTGGAGTAGGCGGTAAACACTGAAAATAAACCAATCAAATCTTGGCAGCGCAAAGTCGACGAACATTTTCATGAAATATATTAAAAAACTTCAACGTTTTCTCTTCGAAAAAGTCCTCAAACGCATTGAAGTTCGGTCGACACATTGATTGCTTGGCCCTGATACGGTAAATATTAATTTGATTGTATTTCAATCTTAGCAATAAAAATTAATACAAACACATATATTTTATGAATATTTTGCTTACAGTTGTTTACTGCAAAAAAAATTACAAAAAAATAAAGATGAAAATGGCAGAAAAGTCGAATTTAAATTAAATACTATCGAATGTAATTTTTCTCACAAAATTAATAAAATTTTCAAAAGAAAACAGCCAACAGACAGTTGGAATAGTGTCAAAGAGTTCAAGTAAAACTTTCAAAATCCGAGGAAAAAATATATCACGTTGAAGCTCAACAATATCTTAAGATCAACACTTTTTCCGCAGCGAAAATTAAATCTTAAAATCAACTTTCGAACGAATACTCAGTCACGTTTTTTGCCCTACTTCTACATTCTTATTTAAAGAGCGTAATTTGCCTATGTTTTAGCTAATGAATTTGTATAACGTAAGCCTAAATTGGCATAATCAAATATTAAGGCATATCTTCATAACGTTCAATAAAAAACCTTACCTCCCATGCATTGGCTAGTACAAAATGATAAGCGTTGCTAATATTAACGAATTATTTTCATGTACTTCAATTGAATTGGGATAGACTTTTGGGCCGTACTAGTTCGCTGACTACGATACGCCGTTGTGGGATGTCAACCGACAGACTCTTAGTTACAAAAGTTACTGTAATAAAATGTGAATTGGTTAATAAAGCAATGTTGAGATATCTGTATCTTTCACCAGATAACGAGACAGTGGTTTTCATTCAGCAATGAACATTAACATGGTCGGCAAGTACCGGCCTTGACATAATCATCAACTCACTCAGACTTACAAAATGACCTCTATAATCAATTCAATACACAACACGTTACGTTACATAAAGGGAGGCACACCCGCCGTACCACACTTGCCCCACTTCAAAAATTTCTGATCAACAGAAATTCAATTACAACAAAAGAGTTTTAAGTAAGAGTTTTAAGATTGTTTTAGCTGGGTCTTCTACTTTTGAGGCTGCACTTTATTCTTTTTAAATACTTTCATTTTTCTTCTTGGTGATGGCGACGAAGATAGCTCTACAGGAGAAACCGGAACTGTCAGTCCGCCCGAAAAGCCAGGTGTAGATGCTTCTGAGACTTCTTTGACCGCATGTCGTATGGGGCTGCCATAAAACTGTGTCTGTCTTTTGTTCCCGAGGAGGAGGATTCCCGAGGAGGAGGATTCGTTCCCATCTTGATCTTCTGTGGCCTTAGCAAGTATTTTCTGTGGTGAAGTTGGCGTCTTATTGGGGCTGCTTTCTGGTGTCTGCTTAAGGATTGACAAAGAGCAGGACTGGGGTGTGACATTTAATTCTGTCGCATGATCGTCTTCGGAGGAGACCGGTTGTAGACCTGTGGCATCCGATACTACTTCCGCGCCTGGTTGTATCGTTACCTTCCTGGTCGAAAGTGGTCTTTCATCCACTCTGATAGATATCGGAACAGCTTTCGAGCACAAGGGTTGAGCGACCGTTGATGACGTCGCTACCGGAGGATTGATAATACCGCCTGAACTGAAAGACGATTTCGTTAGGTCGTCAACTGGAATTGCAGGTCTGGGTGTTTGAATTGGGGTGCTGGATCTGATCACGTTGGGGGCGATTGCCCGGAATTTCCCCTTTTTAGGATCTGTCGGAGTATCCATTCTAGTTGTAGCTGTCAACTGTTTCTGTTGTGCCTTAGCTCTCGGAACCAGAGGTTCGTCAGAGGAGGACGAGGAGGAGAATTTTCTCTGTCTCTTCAACTTTTTCCCCAAGAGTGGTTTGCTGGGTCCCTGGTGACCTGAAACTTGTGGATTTTTAAGTCTTAACGAAATATCACTTTTCCTAATCACTTTACCCGCTGCCGTAATATAGGTAGAAGGAGTAATTCTGATAATTTTATCCTCAAAGCACTTAAATAATTGTTTTCCCGATTTACGATTCGCCACTTTCCTGAATACTTCGACTGAGTTCGGATTAGATAAAAGCAAGGACTAGTTTACATTTAGTAATAGTTGTTGGCGAATCTGAGGCGTACTGTCTGAATCTGAGAGTCCCCGTTGTAAGACTATTTCTGAGGGAGGCCGCTAAGAGCTGATTTCTCTCCGATAAAGTACGGAGAGCTCGGCAACCCTCTTCATGGGACAATTTCCTTTTCCAGGTCATCTACTCGTTCGCCGATTTCGCGAGTTGTTCTAGAGATTTGTAGTAGGGTGTATTCGCGATCTGGGTGGATTCCAACTTGGGTTTGGGTGAGGTATCCCTGCTTTGGTGGTCCTTCTTGACCACCTTGACTCGAAGCCTGCTTTCACAAAGTTCTCTTCTCTCCTCGGCTGTCAAAAGATCCCTTTCCAAATTCTGTTCGTCGAATTTTGTACATTCTCTGCAGTTTTTGCAAAAGTTGACGATATCTCTATGAATTATCGGCCACCACAGTCCCGGGTGCAAACGGTGCAGCCGCGATAGAACTGCAATCCAGTCGTCTATGATTATGCAGCTATCAATCACCGCTGCCGAATTCCAGAAGGTCTTGATGTAAGGGTCTATCCTGGCGAATCCTTCGTAATCTCTGTTCCTAATTGCAATTTTCATAAGTCTGAGGGTCACATCTTCGTCAGTTAGTTCACTGAGGATTTCGGCGTCCAGAACTCCTACTAGGCCCAGTAGCGACTTCTTGTCCCTGGCAACGATTCTTTGCTCAATCGAGACTCGATTCACTTGTCTGGTGGGTCGCTTAGTTTTGGATCATCTTCTGTTTTCGGAAGCTCGCAATTATGGTAGCATATTTGAGTTTCCGGCGGTCGCCTGCTTCCGCTGATGACATTCTTCGTGGCCGTCTTGCTTGTTGTCTGCGTGCTGGTCTTGAGCGACCCAGGGGAATTCTGCTGAGGGGAGCGAATTCCTTCAATAACCTCCGGAAACGTTCTTCCATGATAGGATCGTCTGAAGCATTCAGCATATCTAAAATTGAAATTTTTTGCTACTCGGTGATCCACTGATGTCCGTATTATATTTTTAAATTGGCACAGATGGTTTTGATGTACAAATAGATACAGGAAGGAACTGGGTTTTGTTAAAGGAAGTAATAGAATGGTTGAAAATTTTGCCGGAACGATGAATACGACGTTCGAATTCTGATTGGTCGCTTAGTGTGCATAAGTTAACGGCGCCCTCTCGCGGAGGATGTACTTTGAATTATTTCCTTGGTTCTGATTGGTTCAAATCTGTGCATAAATTAACTGCGCCCTCTCGTGGCGAGCGTTCGTGATAGTGAATACTTGATCTCGGTTGTTATTGGTCAGAATCTGTGCATAAATTAACTGCGCCCTCTCGTGGCAAGCGCACGTAATAGCGTATTCTCGATTGTCATTGGTTCAAATTTGTGCATAAATTAATGCCGCCCCCTTGCGGTGTAGATTTGCAATTAATCATCTTCCCTGAGTGGTTGGAGTTACTGGTTAAAATTTCGACGCCCTCTTGTGGATATGTACAAGTATTGACATCCATGGTCTGAAGAGACCTATCTATATACAAAATGTTGTTTATACAAGAGGTATTTTTTGATAAAAACTGAATAGGATTAGGAATAGGTACATAATTGCATTCTTTGTTGTAAAGATTATCTATTGTTGCACAAGCTGAAAAGAAGTTTTGGATGGACTTTACCACGAATTGTTCATCGAAGCTAGATGGTTGGGGGGCTTCGAAAGTAGGATGGCGAGACAAGTAATCGACAATACCTAATTTTGTACCGGCAACATGTGTAACTTTGAAATCGAAAGGTAAAAGTCTGTCTGCCCATCTGGTCAGGCGAGATTGATATGATTTGTTGCCTCGGTTTGACTGAAAGGCGCAAATAATAGCTTTGTGGTCGTTTAAGACATCAAATGTGTTCCCCAGTAAATGATTTCTGAAACGTTCGCATGACCAAACTATTGCGAGTAATTCTTATTCATTAGTACTGTATTTCTTTTCCTGAATATTTAGGAATCTTGAGGCAAACGATATTTCTACCCAGGAACCGTCCGGTAATTCTTGTTCCAGAGCTGCGCCTAGACCGCTATGGCTGGCGTCACATTTCACCCTAGAGTTCCTCTTCTGGTCGTAATGGTACATCTTTGTTATGTTTGAGGTTAGGAGAAGTGTGTCTTCAAAAGCTTTTTGCTGATCCGTTCCCCATACGAGTTTTTGTTTATTGCTCATTTGGCTGAGTCGGTTGGTGGAGATGAGATTTCATTGATAGGTGTTGGTCTTGTTTGGGTGGTTTCGAACCCTAAAGAACTTTGAAGGTCCAGACCCAGCAGGCATCTGGTGCGGTTTTCAGAGACCAAAAATTTCGCTGAAGTTATCTGCCAACCCAGAGAAGATACGTCTGCCATTAGAGTACCAAATAACTTGATTGTCCTCCTGTTGTAATCGACATAGTGGGTGTCGATGGGCAATTCCGACGTTGAAAATAATTTGACGTTGGCGCCAGATTTTAATAGGATATCTGCGGTTTTCTTGTTAATAAAAGATGCCGGGCTACCTGTATCTATGGTAGCTTTAAAAAATGTTTTGACTCTCAGTGTGATTTGTATACATCTAGTTTTCCCCGTAGCGGGCTTAATGACTTCTAGTTTTTTTACTGCACATTCATGTTTTTGGCCTTGGTTGGTTTTTCCGACCGAAGGGGATATATTCAGTACCGAATATTCCGGTTCACTATCCGAGGCGATGAAGTCGCATTTTCTTCGGCTGTAATTTCAGAGTCATCATCTACGATCCCTACGTCGCTCCTTGAGTTGCAACATCTGGCGAAACGGCCCTTTTTGTTGCAGTTCTTGCATATCACATTCTTTGCTGGACATGACAGTTTGTGATTCGGGAAGAATTCCTTCCCGCAGAAGTAACAAGATTTATTATCTCTTTGTTGGGTGTTGTTAGGTCGGTTGTTGGGTTTTCCTCTTGGATTTTGAGCTCGATTAGTTCTTTTCTGAAAGTTGTTTTTTCGCTGAACTGATAGGGTTGGTTCCTGTTTTATTTTTAACAAGTTTGGGTGGTTCTGACCGAAGTTAGAGTTAGAGCTAGATGGTCCTGATAGACCCATCTGTTTTTGCAAAGTAGAAGCAGTGACATATCCTTTCTATTGAAGAAGAGCTGATTTTAGTGTTTCTTCTGGAGAGTTGCCTGGTCTTATGCAAAGGTCACGTTGGATATCTTTGAATTTCATCTTAGCTATGAAATTGTCATGGACAACTTCCTTCTTCTTTTCGAGTGCCCAACCACATTGGGCGGCCTGACCCGAGAGTCTCAGAAAGAACGTTTCTAGACTTTCTCCGTCTAGTTGCTGGGTGTTGTAGAGGTTTAATCTTTCGATTATATAGTTTTTGTCACTTTTGAAAGGTGCCTCGCAATGATTATAAAAGTCGCAGAAACTGATAGTTGCGATGTCTGTGTGAGCGTGGCTTTGCAAGAATCAAGAATAGGGAGAAGAATACACATTTGGGCCGATTTTTGGTCCTTTTTTCTTCTTTCGTTGTTGATTTCATTTTTGACTTGCGGATTTTAGCTTGGACTTCAGCTGGTTCGCTTAGAAGGATATTGGCATTGCAATGTTCTCTTAAGTTTACAGCTAGAAAGAATTGACCGATCCATGACTCCCATGTGAATAAAGGTTCTGTTGTTGGTTTAGGCCCGAACGCTGGTACCCCTATAAGGTCAGTTCGGTCCTCGCCGACCGAAACTGCTGGCTGCGCCATGTGGGATGTTAACCGACAGACTCTTAGTTACGAAAGTTATTATAATAAAATGTGAATTGGTTAATAAAGCAATGTTGAGATATCTGTATCTTTCACCAGATAACGAGAGAGTGATTTTCATTCAGCAATGAACATTAACATGGTCGGCAAGTACCGGCCTTGACATAATCATCAACTCACTCAGACTAACAATATGACCCCTATAATCAATTCAATACACAACACGTTACCTTACATAAAGGAAGGCACACCCGCCGTACCACGGCCGTAAAAGAAGTATATTGCGATATATATTTAATTGAAATTATTTCTCCACAATTATTATAATTGTGTCTAGACTTTTCAATCCTAAACGTTCATTATTTGCTAAAAAAAATTCATATCTGCTCTTCTCAGGCCTTGTTGCGTATCACTTTTAGGCAAAAAACCAATACATCCAGAATCTCACCTGGAAGCTGGTGACGTGTTCTGGCCCCAGTATGGGCTCACTGGTCTTGTCGTCTGTCTGGCCTGACTTGGTGAACTCCCTGTAGGAGGGGGCTATTCTGTTCTCGTCTCTGTGATAGGTGACTAGTATCCTCTCCTCTCCTATGTGGAAGATCAACTCGGCTATGTCCTCGTCTGCCTTCACTGAAGGGTCTCGCGAATATTTTTCTACGATTATCTGAAGTAAATTATAAAAAAAATCCATTTTAAGGTGGAAGCAGAAATCAAATAAATTACATACATAATAAAATCATCCCATGGATCTTGAAAATCAAAATTAAAATTATCTGGTTTTTACGACCAACAATTTTATGTTGCCCATATTTTGAAAGTTATCACATCTTTTGTTGAGATAACTTTCAAAAAGTTTTCAGTTTTCACATCTTTCCAGGAAATCCGAAAATTTGTTATGCAACGTATTTAGTTCAAAATCAGACGAATTTTACCTGTTGGAAGGTACAAATTGCCTGTGTTTTCTGAGCACTATTTTTCAATTACTATTTAAAAGAAAATGGGATAGGCAAAAAAGTGACAAATTGAGTCTTTTTCTTTTTTATAAGGCCTCATATAACTGAACTCAGATTTCTCAAAAGCTACTACTAAAACAAAAATTGCTATTATTATGATGATGATCTTAACTGCGACTTTTGCAAATGAACCCGAGCAAAAATGAAAGAACTTTTAAAAAGCGCTTATAATAAAGAAAACATAATAGATTTATCAAACGGCGTTTGAAAGGTCATTTATGTTTTTAGACACGTAATATTTCATCAAGCTCTGTGCTCACTTATAGTTAGGGCAATATCGGTGACCTTTTTTAAATTAGCAACATAACCATGCTTTTTAAATTGATTAGAACTTTGACACAATTTTTACGAGCGGGGGAAATGATATTTTAGAACATAATTTTCAACGCCGAAATTCAGACTCCAAAGCAGTTTTAGGTGAGTCATCTTTGTTCACTTTTATTGAAACAAACAGATTTTGCCAACAAATTGGCACTAACTATACTACACAATCGAATTCCTACCTCAATGGGTCTTGAGTTTTTAGTCTCACTGGGTGCAAATGTCTTTGCTCTCCTTCCGAAAGTGACATTCCTGTAGTACAGTCTATCGGGTCTTTTCTGGTACTCCTCCGTCAGCTGAAGTGTCTTCTCGACTCTCTTGAGGAGTCCGTCCACTCTCACGTTCTCGTAGAACAACATCGTCCTGTCTGTCTCGGGCGAGTAGGGAGACATGGACAGGTAAGAGTGGTCTGGAAAAAAGGGGGGATTCAGTAGGGGGGTTGGATTGGAACTCGTGAATGACATTTAAAAACTCGTCTACAGTTACGCGAGTACAAAAATGAATGGTTATGGCTATCAAAACATATAACACAGAAGCGAAGCAGCACTTCGCAAACACAAGCAAAAAAGCGCCCAGAAGAAACATTAAAAATGGAAAAAAGAAAAAGCAAAAAAAAATGAGATCTAAAAAAACTTCCTCTATGGGAACCGAGCCCTAGAACCAGTTGCAGTGCAAGTAGAAGAGAAAACTCCAATCACCTTGATATGAAAAAAAAATAAAATTTTTAATTTTCAAAACGTATCTTTTTACGAGCGTGATAAGATAAAAGGACCTATACAAAATCTTCTAACACTAGCAGGAGGCGGATCGATCTTTTTTTTATGTCGAGCAAATTGATTCCGCCAAAAATGGATGTCTCAAAATAGTTCAAAGGGGGACCCTTTGGGTCGGCAGGAGATCAAATCCCTGAGGTGGGGGGGGGGGCGTCCGTCCTCCTTTAAATCCGCCCCTGATGAGCACTAGTGAATTAGGCATACATTTGTCTTTCTTGAAAAAATGATTAATCAAAGAAAAAATAAAAAAAACTCTAAAAAAAGTGACACTAAGTTTTTAAAGCCTTAAATAAAAGCTGGTTGTCCTATTACAACATTTACTCCCTCGCTTTACTCTCTTGAAATAAGACTAAAAGGCAAAAAATTAAACCAGGCGTTTCTCAACATTGAGAAAAAATTTTGGGATCTTTCAATCGTTGTTCGAATCTAGACTAAAGGAGATTTATTATGGAAAATCACCCAACCCATTCTGATGGTTATTTCTGGTATCTGATTTTGATTGGAAAAAAGTTTTAAAAAATAATGGAAAACAAAAGAAATAATAATATAACACACCTGAAGACAAATTTCCTCCCCATTTTCAATGACCGTTACAAAAATATTTCGTGACAGAAACTCCAACACAAATTACTTTTCCACAAATTCAACGAAAGCGAAAAAAAACTATAATTATTTTTTAAAGCTTAATGTCTGGGACGTGGCGTCAAAAAAAATCAATGTATGAACTAATTGTTTTTTTTTCTAAAAATGAAAAGGGAAGGCCTAGAAACAGCTGAAATGTGCGTTTCAAGCCCTTAAACGCACATATCTACTGTTCTTAAGAAGCCAGGATCAAATAGTAAACTTATACCTTCAAAAAGTTGGTCATAACCATACTTCAAATTTTATTTGCACAACAAATAATTCCCGTTATCAATGTTCTTTTTTAATTGTGTGATTTTATTTGACTGAACTATCTGGTTAATCATAAGTCTTGTTACATAGATGGTAACTAAGGTAAAACACTGAAGGGTGAGAAATCTACATAAATATCGAACCAGAACCCGTTTCTGTAAAAGATGAAAATATATCACTTCATACGTCAAATAAATGTTTAATTAATTATACAGGAAGGAACCAAAAAATATTATTTTTAAATCAGTTCTTCTAGAGCGAGCAAATTTATAAGCGATTAATGAAGTCGGACGAGTAACTGAAAAAACAATGGATCCACTGAAACATTTGACCTTTGCAAATCTTCATACTTGAATTAACAAGTGCATCGCAACTGCATCGAATAATACTCGAAAAGGTGCTTTCGGAAAACGGAACTGCAGTTACATGTGATGCTTTCACAGTCGCAAAAAAAGAGATTTCTTCAAAAATACTATTGAAAAGAAGTGTAATTCGTGGAGAATTTCAAAAAAAAACATTTTCTAGTTGCGGCAGAAATTTGGGGTAAATTGCTTTTGTTTTTGGATCTTCCAGAAGGCATTGAAGGGAAGAGGTCCGAGTAAGGAGAAACCTCATAAAAAACTTCTCAAAATCTGAGCAAAATCTGCTTAGAATTGTGGTAATTCCAGATCTTTCAGAAGGTTGAGCGGGGAACGTTTATGGTAAAGGATTTGATACACGAAGTGGATTTTAGAATAGGCACAAAAATCTTCGGCAATTCGCGGAACAATCTGCCGCTATTTTTAGACTCTTCTGAGTTACCACAAAAGAAACGGCATGCAGTTACTAATAAGAGGTCAACCACTTCAGAAAAAAAGTGTAGTAATTAAATGAACGGCGGGTGACCTTTGATGGCGGATGGTCTGCCGGGGTAGAAGTGTTCGGTGACGTGTCCAGTGGTCTTGTCACTCTCCCGCTCAAACAGGAGATCCTTCCTGTGTTTGTACCACTCCTTCACACTCACACAGTGCGCCCCTACAACAAAAACAACAACAATCAACATAAAAATATTAGAGGTCAAAGGTGCAAAAGTTAGAGGACGTCAGTATATACTACATGGTTTCTTTGAGTTTAAATTTCAGAAGGCGTTGGAATTCTGATATTCAACGAAAGTTACATCAGATTACCATTTGATAATTTGATTTTGAAAAAAACTGTTAAATAAGGTAAAAGAATGCTGAAGTTAGTTAAGACTGCAAATAAATCGAGGAAAAATTCGGGCTCTTTTTCCTTTTCCCCCCCACCTGCGAATTTTTACATTTAAATTTGTTGACCACTTTATCAGATTGTTATGAAAATTTACATACAGACTAATAAGGCCACGACAAACATATTTGGTCTTCATACTCAACCTCGTAAAACCACTCGTTACACTAAAAAAATGAAGCTCGTGTGAGGTGGGGGTAAAAAGGAAAAAGAGCCAAAATTCGGAGATTTGAGAAAATGTTATCTGACTGAATATCGATTGTCTGGTAATTCTGCAACAGCTTATGACGTCATGATATCTACAGTCCTGACTTCTGACATGTCATCGATGAAATTGGAAGTCAACTGTTTGTTGATAACGACCAAGCAGAAACCAAACTAAACAACTCGTGCCGAATCTGGACTACCAAAGAACCTAATCGCATCAACTAAGAATTCTTTCTTCTTTCAAGTTCAACATCATCTGTTTATGTCACGCCGACCAGTGAGACCTATACCGTAGGCCAATTTTTTAACAAAAAAAAATATTTTTTCAGTTACATTGTCACTAACTATTAGAATTAAAATTTTGGTATGCATTTATTCACACATATATGAGAGAGAGAGAGAGGGGACACTTTATTGTTTCAATATACTTATGCAGTTGCAGAACTGATTGTATAAGAATCTAGTGTACAATATTACGCAATGGTTATATAACATAACAAGAAAAAACATAAATTACTACGAGGTTGAATCAAATATTTGATTTAACAAAATAAATGTCCTTGGATACGGAAAGACTCTTGGATTCATATATATTTGAAAAATGGTATAAGTATAACGTTGAAGTAGTATAATCTTTGGCCTGTTTTAAAAAATGAATCGGAGAAGGAAATCAGACTGCTCGTATATCAGAACGAAAGTTCTGAATACCTATTCAGGCCAATTAAAAAAATTTTGGTCGAAAAATTGATTAAATGTTAATTAAAAATAGAAAAAAAATTTTATTCATATATTTTTTGAGATGATTTTACCAGCGTCTCTTGAAATAATGACAAAATGACTAGCCTCAATTCAATTTGGATTTAATACGCCGCTTACGTGTGTTAGAAAAACGCAATAACTTTCCCCTCAATTATCTCGATTTGACCAAATAAGCAATTTTCGAGGCCTATGACTCTACTAAAAACAATCTCGGGTGATTTTTTTCTTTAAGACAAAAGCTTTCAGATACTTAAAAAATTTCTGTCGGAAACTGAAGAAGGAAAAAGAAAAAAAAAGCTGCTTTCTTGTGTTTGAATTCATTTAAGTTTTTCAAAGAGTTCCTAGTGAGTTTGAGTTTGGGCATACAAAAATTGGTGCCAGATCTCAAAAGTACTACCGAATATTTTACTGAAAAAATTGGTAAAAAAAGCCGACAGAATTGAAACCGACATCCAATAAGCTGAAAAGCAGCCGCAAATTTTTGTTAAAAAAACATATAGGAAAAAATTTCATGTAACCCCCATATAGGATGCACGATAGCTATATAGGTAGCTTATGCAAATTAGACTACACAGTTTGCAAACTAAACGAACGGAGCTTTAGTCGACAACCATGAAGCCAAAAAACAATCAGTAGAAAATTAAACTCAAAACTCTATATTATATTTACAATGGTTTGAGATCTAGATATAGCATGAGTACTAACTAGTACCCGTTAGTTAAATCTCAATTTTCATGAAATTGAGTATGTCAGCATTACATCAGCATCATAAGTGATTCAACTGATTTTGTGTTAAGCTAGTTGTTAACCCGAAAAAAAGTATATATTCCGATTTGATAACGCGTGCTAAAAGCAAGCGTAATCAACATTATTTCAACTTTTTGACGATGATGATTATGATAACATTGGTTGCTAATTTGCACAGCAACATGCTATACTTGTTTGTTTAGAATGTCAGTTGAGTCGTCGTACAAGAACGGAGTGCTGACAACTCTCACAGCCTATGCCACTCCCACAGCCCCCGTCTATTATGGAGAACTGAGCTTCTCAGTTGAAAAGGTAACAAGCGGTTCAAAAAGTGTTCCAAAAGTGTTTCGTATGATTATTAAGAATACAAGAACGTCATTTGATACTTTCAAAGATTCTTTGAGAAAAAATTCGTAAAGATTTAGCCAAGATTCTTAAAGATTTATCATTTCTAATTAAAATAGCAAAAAAATTATTTACATCATCAATCATTGCTTTTCCCGTACTGGATACAGATTATGGAAACTGATTTGAAATCACCTGAAAATTGTATGAACAAACTTCTAAATTTTAGAAGAACGAGGGCGATACATGGTTTTGAATGGAAAACTGCTCGAGATGTTCAAAATTTTCGATCGATTTTTTCTGGCCTCTTCAAATTGATTTGCTTAACCTTGTTAACTCAAAAGCTACCTTAAATTAGGCGTTAATGCCAGGAGGGGGGGGGGCAAGATAAAAGAGCTTCTGATAATACTTAAATCAAAACTCGACCAAAAATAAAAACAGTGTCGTAAAACAATGCCAAAGAGGGATGCTTTGGGTAGTCAGATTTCGAAACCCTGACAAAGACATGAAATTTCTTGCCCCCAGGTGCACCCAGTATTCTGGCCTGGGAATACAATAGCTGGCAAATTTGAACCGGAGATGGACATGCGAATCTCACTGCTGCTCATTGCCAACTACAACAGCGGAAAGACACACATCACTCAAGGTGAAACTATTTAAAACAGCACTACACTCATCATCGGCATTATACACTAGCAAGCTCCTCTTATAGACTCTTCGCGTATTTTTGTTCCGATCATTGAAAATGGGAAGGAACTTTGTACTCGGGTGTATTTTAGTTTTTTCTTTTTTGTTTTCCACGCAAAATCAGGCACCCCAAATAATCATCGGACTGGGTTGAGTGATATATCATGTCGTTATTCGAACCACATAAAAAAGTTTCCAAATACTTTTCCCAGTGTCGAAAAAAACCGGTTTGAAAATTTTAATTTTTCCTCTTAATTCGAGCGAATAAAGCAAGCGAGCAGGCTTACAAATGCTAATTTATGCCTAATTAAGACATAAAATTTAATTTTAAGCAAGTAAAACTAGTTTTTAGAGTTTTTAGCTTCATTTTGGGAACCAAAAACTTCGAAAAATGTAAAATTTTCTGCCTTGCTGCTCTCAAATTTGCCATTTAAATTTAGAAGTAAATTGTTCCTATGTGCCAAACTTTGCAAAATCTTCAAAGTTCTGCAGGTAGCGGAGTGCTGTTGTGCCTGAGTGGAAGGTTCACTAAAAAACTCGGATCTTGTTAACTATCCCCCCCCCCCCTCCCTATTGCAATAGGGGTGGGGGGATAGTTAACAAGGTACAAAAATTCTCCCAAGGTTAATTTAACGCAGAATGTTTAATCCATGGTTCGAATTTCATGCGGCCGAAGAGTTATCTCCATGCATTTTGATTCAAACATTGGTTGCTAACCAGGTACTAGAGCATTTAAATTACTTCGTTTGTGGACTCCACCCGAAGGCAGAGTTTAGAAAAAGCTAAGTTTCTCAATTTGATCCACCACCCGGGTTACTATAGTAAAAGGCGATAGTAGCACTCGAGGGGCGATGGTGGACCAGGAGTTAACCTTCACCCGGATCCTGCCAAAACTGACCAACGGAACTCAACAAAAAACATGAAAAAGTTGGTTTTTAAACACACGCTTTCTTTTCAATGAAAGCTTGCATTTCTGGAATTACAACTTGTTCTTACATTTTATGGTCAAATTAAGGATTTCACTTTCAAGATCCTTCGACAAATCCAGTCCGAGAACGAATTGAATAAATTATACGTTTTAGGCTTTCTCTGTCTCAAATGTCATTATTTGCACTATTTGAAATGATTCTTATCGAAATGCGGAATGTATAATTGCATTTAAAATCAACTTGTCAAAGTCAGGATTCTATCGCACTGCGGAACCTGCTTGTCGTGTTTTCTAGAATCCAAACGGAACAAGGATAGTCAGTTTCTGTGCAAGTGACACAGAATGTTCCGACCAAAGCCTTAAAAAATACAAAAAGTTTTTTTCAAAACTTCACGACTGAAAGGGATTTTAAATGATATATCATTTGAACTATTCCGATGATTATTTGTGGTACCTGATTTTGCAAGGAAAAAAAGAAAAAGAAACTAAAACACCCCAATACAAAGTTCCTACCCATTTCCGATGGTGGGAACAAAAAGATGCCGAAGCGATGCTAAGCCATACTTGAATTAAGAGCAATAAATCACAAAAAAATTGTGGTCAGATTTGAAAAAAAAATTTCGGCGTCAATTTTCCGGAGAATTGTTAAGTTTAGATTTAGGGTAAAGGTTAAATTGATTGCATTTTGTGTTCACTGATCTTTAGGACCCGTAGTGGTGACAGAGGCGAAGATCATGCAGGGCAAACACATCTTCGAACTGATCATTCCCGACAACATCAACGGACAGACGCTTCCGATGTCGTTCAGAGATGACCACGTGCAGGTAATCAGTCCAAAAATTTAGAACCTGTTTTTGAAACTTAATCTCGAGTATTTTATTTTTTGTTTTGAGGGGTATGATGGGGGAGAACTGAACTTTTTTCTCATATTTTCTACGTCAAAAACTAGTTGAGAAAGAGAAGATGTGTGAAATGACGTCAAAAATGTTCGATGAAAAAATCGAAGACAATTTCAGTAAACAGCTCCTGAGAGGAAAAAACTATTAAATTGAGATAGATTTTTTAAAATGTCTATTTCTATTCTTTCGGGAAAGGGGACAATTCGTTTCTAGGTACCATAGGAATTGTTAAGAAAGGATCTCTACGGTAAAAATTTTGTGATCATTAATAAAAGATTAAGATTGAAGATTTCAAACTGAATATCGGAGAGGGTAACATTGTTATCTTCCAGGTGGAGTATAGACTTGTGGGATTTGATTTGACCTCAAATGAACAGCTGAAGGGCTACCTGCCCATTCAGATAATGACACCTGTCATCATAGACGAAGATGACTTCAGAGTGATGAAGATAGAGAAGAGGCTGAAGACATTTGGACTGTTCGAGACAGGCGGCATCAAAATGGGAATCAGAGTGAACAACCCCGAGTTGAGGCCCGGAGAGGATCTGTCAATCAAGGTTTCATCTCTCTTGAGATCCTTCGCATCTAACTTAACAATCTCTTTCCCCTTTCAACAAAGGAGGGGGATTTTCGACCAATCAGAATTCAGCAAAATTAGAATGTTCACTAGAAAGCTCTAGTGCGAATTTACTGTTTTTATTTACAGGGAGAGATTCTTATTCTTTAGTAGATACAATTGGGACCGATTGTTAAGTAGACACAATAAAATCCTTCCTCATGCTTTAAGGTGAAATACAAAAAATGGCGAGGCAAAATTGCTCAAAGACGACACAATCCAGTTCGGAAAATTACAAAAGAAATTCAATGTAAATCTTGAAAAGGATTATAACTTAAGTTTAAGTGTCTTATTTTGCAATGATTAAGTTTTGCTTTTCAGCTGGTGTACAGCGTGGGGGGCGGGAGTAAGAAAAAGAAACTGAAGAAGATCAGCTTGGCTCTCTACCAGAGAGTTGCCTATAACATGGCCAAGGACGCCACCAATGCCCTGTTCGCACCACTGAAGAACACGCAGATATACAAGGTCAAACAACACATCAAGTTAGTAGATGTTATCACGAATAATGTTATCACGAGTAATCCCATAAATCCGCCCCTGTCCTACAGTATCATGATTGGATCTACTTAACAACCCCCCCCCCCCCATTGTATCACCCAAAGAATCTCCACCTCTGTAAATAAAAACAATAAATTCACACTAGAGCGTTGTATGTAAATTCAAATTTTGCTGCATTCTGATTGGTCGAAAATTCGCTGCAAGTAATCTACTTAACAATCCCCCTTCTTGAAAGGGGGGAGATTGTTAAGTAGATCCTCATGATTTATTCTGGCGCCAAAAAATTTAAATAAAAACAGTTTAACTGGTTAAATTTTTTTAAAATTTATTTAAGAGCAGAAGCATCAGAAAAAGATGAAGAAATTAGAGTCCCCCTCTCCATCTCCCTCCCTCCCCTCCTCCCTTCAACCCCGAAAGTGGGCCACGCTACATTCGGAAACTACGTCAGAGTGTCCTACTATGTGAAGCTGAAGGTCAGCACCGGGTCACACCACAGTGCGTGGGAGATACCTATTCACGTGGGCACTACTGCTGCTGCAGCACTACAGGGATGTTGTAGGAGCTCCGGGATGGATATTGATTACGCAATTCTGAGAAGGGATGACGTAAGTTGAATATCTAATGAATCCGACAAGTGGGAGATTTCCAAAAACTGCGCTCACATGAAAACTAATTTGGACCAAAAATTAAGCGCCGCAGACAATATTCAACAAAATGTGGAAACTTTACGTCTATTTTTGCCTCAAGCCTAATATTTCTCAGTACTCAAGAGCGTTAACTTTGGCACATTCTCTGAAAAATGACCTTAAGGCAGAGAAACTTATGTCAAACTTAAGGGCGCTCCAGTGTTCGGAATCTGAATAAGGTCGGTCGGTTCAAACAGGTCGAAAGAACTTTCATTTTTTTTGAAAATCGGTGTTCCCTCGCGTAAGACCAAGTCGTTTTAAGACCCAAATTTGAAAAATTAAACGACAAAATATCGCAACACGAACTGAACTGTTTCCAGTGCAATGAACACAGCAACATGTATGGGATAATCTTCACGAAGATAACGACTCCGTGGCCCACTGAGAACGACACTGAGAAACTGACATTAGAGTTAAGCAAGGTCAACTCCCCCCAGGCCACAGAACACAGTGCCCTCTCCCTTCAGGTAAAAGGGGCACACTTTTCTGATTTGATTGCAATTTAGTTATAAGAAATTTCACCGAAATTACAATACCTGAAAATTATTCAAGCGACATTTACAAATCAATCTTTAAATCATTAATAAAAAAGGGCTCTAAAATTAAAGAAACATTTCAAAAAAAACAAACTGAAATAAAAGTGTTAAAATATGGTTGCCAGAAACTCAAAGTACCCGAAACATACGGCACTCATGCCAGCTCACATTTGCATATTGAGCAAACTAAACAAACCAAACTCTAATTTTTTCTGCAACGGACCATTTAAAAATAAGTAAAACAAGTTATGACTGATAAATTAGACATTCATAAATCAAATATCAATTCTTCAGGCGGTGACTCAAGCCTCTATTCTGACCCCATGTGAGTACAGTGAGAGTCAGATGGTCACTGGCGATGAAGCTTCGACCATGACCTCAAGGTCAATCAACAACTCACTACAGAGCTACTTACTAGCACACTCTCAGGCTTCACAACAACAACTGCAACAACATCCACATCATCAGCAACATTGTGAAGTTCATACAGGGTAATAAGCAGGACAAGACAGTTTTCATTGATTAAGAGTAATGAACGTAGTGAGTACTCTTTTATAGGTCTTGCTGATTTTTTGGTTTATTTTTTTTTCAGGAAAAAGTTTTAAAATTTGTTCACGCCCAATTTTGATTTTTCGCGGTATGACTAGTGATTTCTTTTCAAGTTCAGTGCATTTCTATTGTTAAAAGGAAGGCAAACTCCACCATCGAACAGCAAAAGTGTAAAGGTCACGGAATACGTGATCGACTTCTAATTTTGAAAAGAGAACTTAGTTATCAGATTTCCCAGCGAAATGAAAGTTTCACCTGTTGATCCAGTTTTCTCAAACTGGGGGATTAATTTTAATTAAAAAATGTCCATCATAAATTGTTCTAAAAATTCAAAAAACTTTAAGGCCATCTATTTTTTTCTTCGAAACTCAAAAGTTGAAAGTTTTTGAAATAACGAGTCAGTTTTTTTTGGTTTCCTTGCGTTCATTGCTCTTTTCCAACTGACAGTTGGCTATGTTAATTACAAATAAGTGGACCAAGCCATATTCTTTAATAAATAATACACCTTGATTTCTTTTTAAACAAAAATTGAAATATACAGTAGTCAACCAAATAAAACCCAAATTTAGGCTTTTACTTTCTAAAATCCTTGTTTTCAAAAACCACTTTGACAGTATTTACTTCAAATTTAAACCAAATTTGTACGTTGACCGAAAACATATGTTTTCAGCTGCCCTCTATGAAAGTATCAACAATTGGTTTCAAGTACCCACGAAACTCTTCCGGCTAAAAATGCCAGAAATCACAATTTCGAATAGGCCAAGTGAAAACAGTTGTTCTTGCAATGTGAAACTATTGGTTGAAACAATTTCTCTGTCGGAATTACTGTGAGACTTCATAATATGATCTTTCAAAAGGCTGAAACCGGTGTTTTCTTTCTGCGTTCGCATAGTTCCACATCGGCGTTTATAGCAACCTGTACTCCTAACTTCTTTCGTGAAGTAGTAATGAACAGCTTCTTTATTCAAGTCAATTAGCATTTCTTTTGTTGAATGCAGTTAAAAGGGGGACCGATTGTTTAGCAGACCCATCTTTTAGCATAAGAAGTGAAAAATGAGTCTTTTAGCAGACCAACATAATAAAGTGATGAATGATTGATTGACAGACTCAAAAAGACGCTCAGTCTAGGGCCAAACTTCCCCAATTAAGTCAATTATCTCACGATTTCTCAACAAAACTATCAAATTCAAAAACACAACAGTCTAAATTAGCGGCAAAACAAAGATTTACGCGCACAATAACACTTGTTTTGAAATGAGCGCAGCGGAGCAAGGGGGGCTGATGTTCTTAAACAGCTGTAGAAAACATTGAAGATTTTTTGCCGAACGACAACTTAGGCGACAAAAATTGGTTCAAACTTCGCAATGCCGACAACCAAACTGGGGTCTTAATAAAATTGAGCTATAAAGTTTTGAAACTCAAAATTTTCAGTGAGATGGATCAATATTTTTAATGACCCACCCCTACTAAAAAGGGTTGCTCTTAAACTACGCAATTTAAATTCACCAAACCAATATCACACAAGCCGACAACGTTTAACCGAAAAAGTTTATTCAAATAAATTTATTGAAAATCGGAGTGAGTAAACTTACAAACTGCAAAACTGTACGACAATTTTGAATTCTACTAAAATCATTGGAATCAAATTAAAAACCTAGTTTTAATTAAAAAGTGTACCAGATAATATAAATTGCACTTGATAAAAAAGGGAAAACGAGATAGCAACCTGTACTCCTAACTTCTTTCAAGAAGTAGTAATGAACAACTTCTTTACTCAAGTCATTTAGCATTTCTTTTGTTGAATGCAGTTAAAAGGGGGACCGATTGTATAGCAGACCCATCTTTTAGCATAAGAAGTGAAAAATGAGTCTTTTAGCAGACCAACATAATAAAGTGATGAATGATTGATTGACAGACTCAAAAAGACGCTCAGTCTAGGGCCAAATTTCCCCAATTAAGTCAATTATCTCACGATTTGTCAACAAAACTATCAACTTGAAAAACACAAGAGTCTAAATTAGCGGCAAAACAAAGATTTACGCGCACAATAACACTTGTTTTGAAATGAGCGCAGCGGAGCAAGGGGGGTAATTCTTATGCGCGAAGGACCGAATGAGAGAAAAAACTTGTAGTCCAAGGACCAAAGACAAAAATAGCCGAAAATCAATTTTTAAAAAGAAGCAGTTGGCATTCAATTAAAATGAATTAAATGAAGACATATTTTGCTTCTTTCATTACGAAACCCTTGAAATGTAAAATTTTTCCCAATTTTGCGGCGGTCAAGGACAATTTGAAAATTTTGCATATTTCTGCCGTTTTTATATTCGGCCAATATCAATACTCCAGTTCCTGGAAATGTTAACTTTCTTTCCAAATTTTAGATTTCTGAAATCTGATTGGCTGATTTATATTTTCGCGCATTCGGTCCTTCGCGCACGAGGGATTCCACCGGAGCCAGCGGTCGCTAATTGCCAATGCCGCGTTTGAAGTTAGCCATTACACTTTATAATTGTTCTGAGTCTGCTTAAAAAAACCGATCTGCAAAAAAACCGGTCTGCTAAAATCCCTAGCATCAGTTAAAAGGTGGACTGGTTGTAGTCAGCACAAATGAAACTGACAAAAGGCAAACAGCTGTCTGAAAGTAAACACGGAATACAGGACGTTTGTCTGTGAAAGTATTGCACAATATATTTACCGCTAGCAATAGGTATTGCAATAGTTCTTTAGTTTTTCTGTCAAAACTATGTATTGCTATAGTTTACTACCTAAAAAATTGGTAATGCAATAATTTTATTGCAATATATTGCAAATTATTGCAATACATTATATTTTTATCCAGCCCTGATGAGGTGCATAAAGCTCTCGGAATTTGCATGGTTTTGTGATTAGTTTTATATCGACAACTGAAGTTCAGCTACTAACGTTTTAACAAAAACTTTTCTAACAAAATACGTTTGTTTTGGCTGATGTTCTTAAACAGCTGTAGAAAACATTGAAGATTTTTTGCCGAACGACAACTTAGGCGACAAAAATTGGTTCAAACTTCGCAATGCCGACAACCAAACTGGGGTCTTAATAAAATTGAGCTATAAAGTTTTGAAACTCAAAATTTTCAGTGAGATGGGTCAATATTTTTCATGACCCACCCCTCCTAAAAAGGGTTGCTCTTAAACTACGCAATTTAAGTTCACCAAACCAATATCACACAAACCGACAACGTTTAACCGAAAAAGTTTATTCAAATAAATTTATTGAAAATCGGAGTGAGTAAACTTACAAACTGCAAAACTGTACGACAATTTTGAATTCTACTAAAATCATTGGAATCAAATTAAAAACCTAGTTTTGTTTTAAAAGTGTACCAGATAATATAAATTGCACTTGAAAAAAAGGGAAAACGAGATAACAAAAATTGAAACGAAAACCACAAACCAAACAAGACTGCTCGTATCAGGGCGAAGCCCTGAATGTTCCGACTGCCTTTTAAGGTTTATGGAGCAGCAGTAAGAACATAAAAAAAATTAAATGAAATAAAATAAAACGAAATTATATATTTTTTAAATTTGAAATTTTTCATGAAAATCATCCCCCCACACGCCATATAAAGTACAAAAGAATAAATTCCGCTCCTAGTAACAAATCAATTATGGCAAATAAGCTTCGTTCAACCAATTTGGAACGATTTTAAGACGGATTAAATCTCCGCTTACGCGTTATTAGCGCGAATTATATCGCGCGTTAATTGTCCCAAATTGGCCAAAATGGCAATCTTTAAACCCTCATAACTTTACGAAAAAAGATCACAGGTGAAATATCTTTTCACATTTAAGCTCAGGACAACAATACCTTTTGAATGATATAAAAGAATCCCGTCAAAAATGGCTAGTTAAAAAGTCGAAATTTGTCTGAAGAAAAAAAACCCCACCCCGAGCACAAATATTCCGTTACTTTCGTATCGAAAGTCGGAACAAAAAGTGAAAATTTTTTCCAATAGGTTCCTCTAAGAAATTTAATTTCGGATCTACTTAACAATCTCCACCCCTTTCAAGAAAGGGGGGATATTGTTAAGAAGATCAAAATGTACGATTTTTCGACCAATCAGAATGCAGCAAAATTAGAATGTACAATAGAAAACTCAGTGCTAATTTACTGTATTTATTTATAGGTGTGGAAATTTTTAAGTAGGTACCATAGGAGGAGGGGGGGGGGGAGATTGTTAAGTAGGTCCTTAATTTCTGCCTGAAACGTACTAAAAGGCAGTTTATTTGATTTTTCAAAGAAAAAAGCATGTCAGCCTGTACGTGAAAGTAATTGCACGTAATTCCCTCAGATTTGTAGAAAAAGTGTTTTACGGGAAAAAATCTAGCTCATGCTTAAAAGTAGACTTGCAAAGTTTCACAACAATTTTATTCTGACCTCAACTTAAAACTTATCGGTTAAAAATTTGCTCAGATTCTGAAACCGAAAGAAAGTGGCCTCGCTAAATAATTATACAGTAATAACTATATAAGAAGATGGTTGTGGTTGGCCAACAAGGCGGTGGTTGGCCAACAAACCGAAAACAAGACTACCCTTCCAACAAGCCGGCGAAAAATATTATTATTATCCATCATAACAACAGATTGCCATTGAGATTGCCATTATTGTTACGCAATTCTTATGTAATTTACATAAACCTGTTGTAGTTTCGGCTTCAAGATATGGCAGTTTGTAGATAAGGTGGTTTATTACAATTATAACTAGAGCTTACACTCATTGTCTTCGTAGACGAACAGCTTTTGCACTAGTCCGTCTGGTTTCATGCCTCCCCTCTCTAGATACTCTGCATACTTCTCCACCTTGGCCTTCTTGTACAGGATAGTCTTCATCCCTTTGGGACACCTCTTCTCAAAGTCCTTCTGCGATATCTCAATTGGGTTCACGTAGGAAGGCGGCAGGTCTATTTCACGCTCGTCTAACATCTCTTCCTAGTCAGATAAAGAAGAATATAAATAGTATGTTAGAACAAAATAATAAATTAATTGAGTAGTTAGATGCGAGGTGCTCAGCTACAAGCTATATGTACTTTTTTTCGAATTAGTCAAAGTGAAAATTTAGCAGCTTCTCATCTCCTTAAAAGTGAATATATCAATTGCGAGTTTGAGGCAAGCGATCAGAGATCTTGTTCTAAGGAAAATATTTCATCCATATTTTACATATTGTTTTAATAGTGAATCATTAGTTGAATGATTAGTTAACCTGATACGTAAAATTTCGATAAAATTTTCGTCTGCCACTTCTTTCTTTAAGAAAACAGCAAGAAAACGCAGGGATTTTCACCCCATATTGCATCTTTTTCATGAGTTGGGATCCCAAATAATTGTGGCTTCTGCGATGAAATTGTTTTTTTTTTGCAAGAAATACGAAAAAAATAGCCAACTGACAGTTGGACGAGTAATAAACGCAAGGAAACAGAACTCCAACAAGCTAATTTTGAAAATATCTCTAGAACATTTTTGAATCTCTAGAACAAGCTCTTTGAATCTCACAAACATTTTATGTTTGGTTTTTTTTTGATAAAACTAACCCAATATGGAAAAACTGGATCAAAAGATAAACTTTTATTTCTCTGGGTAGTCTGATATTTAAAATCCATTTCCGAAACTAGAAGTTAATCACGTTTTTCGTGACCTTTACACTTTTGCTGTTCGATAATGGCGTTTGCCTTCCTTTTAACAATGGAAACTAACTGAAGTTCAAATTAAATCAAAAGTCAATCCGCCAAATCAATCCGCCGTCAAATCAAAATTGAGCGTGAACAAATTTTAAGACATTTTCCTGAAAAAAAAAAACAAAAAAATCACCAAGACCTATTTATGAGTACTCACGACGTTCAAAAAATTTGAAAAATTAACGTTAGAATTATTATTCAGGGAGATAATATAATAATGGTTTTTGATCAGTTCATTACTGAATTCCTGTAAACGTTCTGAAAACTTAACTATTTTTAGTTTTTTTTTAGAATTGTTCCGACCATTGAAAATGGGGAGGAACTTTGTATTCGAGTGCGTTTTAGCTTTTTTCCCGTGCAAAATTAGGTACCGCAATTAATTATCGGCATGTGCAGATTACTATACCAAACGCAACGTCATTTTTGTCGTAATTCGAACGACATTTAAAAAAATTTCAAAAAGTTTTCCCTGTAATGAGAAAAACTGGTTTGAAATTTTTAATTTTTAGTTCAATTTCGAGCAAATACAGCGAACGGGCAGGCTTACAATAACTTGTTTATGCTTGATTTGAGCCCTGAAAAGTAAATTTTACGTAAACATTTTGCAAATTTCTGCAAACAATTGAAAAAATTTTTTACGATTTTTTTGTTTTTCCAATCAGTGTTCTACAAAAAATTATGTCCAATTAGCCTGATTTTACTATGACTGTCGAAAATGCCTAAATTCCAGTTTAACGTCAGATCCTTTCATCACGTCACGCAAAAAAACTACTTTTTTAAAAGACTATGGTCGGATCATTCTGTGTACTTGCACAGTAACCGTCCATCCTTGTTATTTTTTCCCTTAGTTTCCTGCAACCAGAGGTGTTTAGTTCAGAAAAACAAAAGCTTCAAGAAATACCAAGAAAACTAGCAAGTAATTGAAATCAAGCCCGCTTACGTCATCCTCGCCTAGATCCTCGAGGCCCTCCTGCTCGGGAACTAGCAGTTGGGGCTGTTCTGTCTGGGGGAACATGAACTCCCATTTGGTACAGTCTCCAAGGTCAAATGACATGTCCTAAACATACAGCCAGAAATAACTTAAGGAAAATTTCGCTTTAAAAATTGCCCCATATTGCTGGAGAGAAAAGAATTTTAAACTGATGTATGATTAATCCTGCCTGGGAAATGCATTGATGTTATCACTAGTAAATAACTAACGATTCAAACAATTTTTGAAAAAAAGCGTGAGAAAATTTTTTTTCCATTGGAGTTATGTCATTATTTCACCGCTTTAATACAAAATTTTGCCGTAGTTTGATTGGTCGAAATCAATTATAAAAAATGACGTCACCAACTTTGCATCCATTGGCTCCCATCTGCATGCAGACCCAGTGGTTCTTGTGGTTCCAGAGGGACTCTATGCCCTGGTAGTTGGGGTGGGTAGTCGGGTACGTCTGGCCAGTGAGCGCCTCAATGAAAAAGTTCTCCGGCACCTGCATAAAACAAACATCAAAATTAACTTTTGTTCCGACCAAAATTTATTTTGCGGATCCTTCAGGACAAAATAAATATCAAAACTGATATTTGTTCCGAGCCACTCCAGTTAGTTATTAGCGGAACTACGGCATAGAGTAATACTTTTAAGCGCTTTTTTAGTCGTCTGAAAAAAAAGTTTGAGCGATTTGTATTTGAAATCATATTCAAGTAAATTTAAGCAGGATTCAGATTTTGTGACAAAACTTGGAAAACCAAAAAGTCTGAATGTTTGCTATTCTGCTTGAATTTAATAAATTCGAACCGGAACCAAAGGAGAATCTTGTCTCACACCGGCTTGAAGAAGGGCTTGTAAAGAGACTAGGAGAGGGTTACATTAACTTGACCTTAAATCCCAGCTATCATTTTTGATTACTTACCTCTCGTTTGCCATGTAGCACGAGAACCCAGCAATGAACTCGCAGACCATCTAGCTCATCGGGAGGAGGCTTCTCCAGTTCCTAGAAAAGATAAATGTTTTCATTTCTGTTATTTACCGTAAATTTCAAATGGATCCACTGGTCAATATTTTCCTGCTGCGAAAACAAAGAGTAACTTTCCTTAGGAAAGTTTGATCAGCTGATGATGATCAGAAGAGGAAGAAAATATTCTAACATGGTAGATGAAAAGAGCCCTAATAATTCTAGCATTTAAATAATTTATTGTACTTTCTAATTTTTGAACACGATGTGGATTTTAAAATGGAAAATGAACTGAGACGCCTATAAAAATCTTCACAAAAAGTTGAAATTTTCAAGTTACGGCGACATCTAAAATGAGTTGGAAATGAAAGCCACTTTTATTTTTAGGTCTGTTTGAACTACTAACTAAATGGGGATGATCTACTTTTTCATCATTGACCCCTGTGGTACCCCCTATAGAGGTCACATTGAGGTCAGATAGACTGTGACTGGGCTAGAAACAAAGGTCAAAACGAAGATCAATTAAAATTAGCCTTGAAACCGATGCCATATTGAATTATTGCCATGTTTAATTGTGAACAATAAAATTGACTAAAATCTGACCAGGTGAAAAAATGGCCAACACAAAAGAATTACTAAATTATTATCTCTAATTTATATCTAGTCAACAAAAAAGAGGCATGTTGCTATAATTGACTGGGTAAATTTCAAGTCTTACGCTAAGTTCCACCTGAAAAAAATGAAGTAAATTGAAAATAGGAAATATTTAACAATTGAATTTAAATCAACTTTTATTGACAAGCAACAAAAACTGTATTCCAGAATATCTAAATTTTACTACTTTTAGGATTCAAGTTAAATTTGAAAAGGAGACAAACCACTTTTTTGAACTTGATAAGATAAACAAACATGTGCACCCGAGAGTCAAGACGGAGCAGAAGACTAATTTTAAAGAGACAACTAAATGCTGTGCAATTAATTGTTTTTGTTTAGAAAAACCAGAATAGTAATGCAATCACGCAATACAAAGTATTATCTAATAAATAACCAGCCAATGTGGAGAAAAAACACTTAATTCATTATTCAATAAGCGATGTGTCATTTTTTAGAGATTTTTATATTGTAATTTTACAAAGGGGTGGGAAATTGGAAAACAGCCAAGACGACTCACAGTAAAAAATCACCAGACAAGTTATCCATGAGTACAAAATTAAACAGAAATTGAGAGTGAAAGGAATGAACTCACAGCAATTCTGGCCTCATCTTCGGCCTTCCTCCTCGCAACCTCCTCCTGCTCCTTCTTCACCCTCCTCTCCTCCATCATCCTCACATACTTGCTACTCAGGTCCTTCGGGGGCTTCACAGAGTACTTCTTCTTCTCAGCCTCTCGCTCCTCCTTCTTCGCCTGCAACAAGTTCAATTCTACCCCGGGACCTCGGGTATAGGTGATAGTTTTGCTGAAATTTTGTCAATTTTGCGATCATCAAGGGTGCTGCAATCGTGTAATAGACTTTTTCCGGAAAAAAAAATTGGTTCACAGAATGGTCAATTTGGTAGGCATGGTAAACTTCACTGCTGACCTGCTCTATTTTACGAAAATTCAAATAAAACTGCAATTATTAGGTACTAAATAGGTAAAATTGGTTTCAAGTAACAACTGTTTTTTTTTCCGGATTCGTGGTTTTCGCTCTAGTTTTCGTCGGTTCATTAAATTAATGTTTGTGTTTTATCTTTAACCCCGTGTTAATTAATCCCCTATGAAAAAACTCTCTATATTATCATCACTTGACAAGATGACCCCACAACAATTTCACCCCCTTTCAATACCGGTAATTTGTTTTTAATTAAGTGTTTTTACAACCATAGTATTATTCCACCTATGCGTACTAATTGAGGCAAGAGAAGCTATTCTTAATTCACTTAATGCGTTTAAGCACCCAAAAACAATTGCAATTCGATTGCCTAATGAAATGATCTCTCATTTACGCGTTTTAAACTACATGATGCCCACTGGAGGCAACAAAAAGACGTTTGTGAGCTTTAAAAAAGGTACTGTCTACACTTTACGCATTCTTATACCAATCTATGAACTATGATTTTTGAAGCGTATCTTCAATTCTCCTTATTTTCCAAATACGAACAAAAGTTAGCCGTACCAGGCTACTAGTATTCAGCATAAAATCAAAAGCGCTACGAACTGGATCAGCTCGAAATACCACACTCATAAATATTAAGCAACAGCAATTATGAATGGCAAAAATCTACTGAATTGAGTGATGAAAGTAATTATGAAATTTCTCCGAGAACACGTGATGCTCCACTAGTTTTGAAAAACTTCGAGGATCTGAGCAAAATATTGCCGTCACAGTGACCACCGCAATGCAGCAAATAACAGACAATATTGCCACTCAACTAGCCCGACAACAAAAAAAACTTAGCTCGAACTGCACAACACATGCGCAAGCAACGAGATCAGATTTTACCAGTCTCTTCAGCAACCAGATGTTTAGCAAAAATTAGCCGTACCAGGCTACGAGTATTCAGCGTAAAAACAAAAGCACTACAAGGCCTTTGAAGGCAGAGTAAGGTTAAAAGAGACTATGGAAGTATGCAGACATACAAGTTAATAAAGGTCTTTCATTTTTTTGAAAATCAGTTTTTTTTGAAAATCAGTGAAGAAGTTGTCGCGTTGAATTAAAATTTCAGCGAAAAATGAAAAAAATTATCGAAGCGTCTCAAAAAATAATAAAAATAGAAAAAATACAATTTCATAATACCTGATTTTGTCAAACAGGAAATTGATGCCCTGAAAACTACGCAATAAACATGCGATAAAACATGAGCCGAAATCGTTTAATCGAAAAAAGAACCAAAGAAAAAATTAAAAATCGGACTTGGAAAACCGAAAAATTACAGAACTTTCATTTTCAGTAAGAAAATTCTAAAAAAAATCGCGCCTTACAATGTAGCCCGATAACAAACAGTACCAGATAAAATAAATTCAATTAAAAAAAACGGAAATTGAACCGACGAAAATTAAGCCGAAAACCACAAACCCAAAAAAAAACTTAAATTCAACATTTTTTTGAGAAAATTATTTGAAAAAAAAAAAAAAAAAACACGGTAACGGACCGCACTTATTTACTACCTAAATAAAGTTAGTTTTAATTGAATTTCAAAGAAACAGAGCATGTCTTCAAGTTTACCATTCCCACAAAATTGATAATTGTGTGAATAAAGTTATTTACGGGAACAAAAAAAAATCTGGTACCCGCTTGCAAAACCCTTGCTTATCGTAAGGGTAAAAGGATGCAAAATGTTAATTAACTGGAATGAGTAACTGTTTTCATGCAATATTCCTTTCCAAGAAAACCCTTTTCTCCTGAAATATTCGTTTCCAAGAAAAACCGTCTTTCTCACTTTATATTTTCCCACTTTTCAGAATCGGTTGGTTTAATACACGGATGGCATATCTGTGTACTCAATTGTGGTAAGCCAACCAGCAATTTCCTGGACTATACTAATGTAACTCTCACAAATTGCTCTAATGATGGTTATGCTTTAGGAGTCTCCAGGTGATTGAAATTCGGCCAGAATGTATACCTGTTCTGACTTGTTGAGTAGTGGACAGAGTTCTCTGGTCTGGTCCATGAGAGTGGTCTCTTTAGTGGCATATCCACACACCACATATGCGTCATAGCCACTGCCTAACAAAAGGGAACAGAGGAGCACACTGAAGTCGAAGCAGTTGCCCCTCTGCAGACTCAAGACTGTAGTCGGGCTGAACAGATTCTCCGGCTGAAAAAAAAAACAAGATAGTTTCAGCCAAAATAAGGGACTATAAAAACAAAGAGTGTTTTAAAAACAGTCTTGTGTGTCGTGTGTTTTATCAATTGGCGCATCGGTAGTGGCGGTGCCTAGCAAACATATGATTGCGGGTTCAATTTTGAACGAGCGCTCTAATTTACAAGGTGAGCTGTTGTAAGATAGCCATAGCTTAGTTAGCCTTAAATGAGCAACCTTCGGATTAGGCCTCTGGCTGGTTAAGTAAAAAAATATTTACATAGCATGATGTCTACCTTGTTCACGTCAGATAATCTATTTTTTTTTACAAACACAAGTTAAAAATATCGCATTGATTAACAATTGAATTAGTACTACTTTATACGGTGGATACTCTTCGCAAATAAGCCCAGAAGAGAGGGAAATAGTTAAGGATATCTGTGATTTACAATTTCTGTTGGATTTGGTAGTTTCTCGAAGGAGAGGTAGTCGGAGACGAACACGGCCGCCTGGTCGTAATCCCACAACACCTTGTAGGGTAGGAGGGTCGGACGCACTGTTAGACACACGAATTTCTAAAACACAATAGCGTAGGCAACAAAAGGTCGGAGAAGGAAAAAATGAATTGACAATTAAAATATTTGGAAAAACATATTTCATTGAAAATAAACTAAACACAGAGGCGAACCTGAGCTTCGCACCACTTGCAATACAAATAAAATGCCAAAGTTCAAAAGATAGGTTTCAAACAAAAAAGTAAGAAAATAATCGTATCGAAGAAATCGTAGGCTAAAAATGAAGAAATATCTTATTTCAATTCTTACAGAAACCAACTACCTAAAACATAAAAAGGATTGATGCTACACAAAGTCAATAAATCATACAACCAAACAACCTGCATGTCCTACAGGCAAACTTGAGGACAAGAAAAGGCTCTACCCGTTGCTTGCTATAAACTAAAATTAAAATGAAAAACGAAATTGAAACACCTAAGTTTCAAAAAATTGACTGCAAAAGTTAGAAAAGTGTCACAAAAAACAGCTTGCAGAAAATCTAGCAAAAATTCAAAAATCTATAAAAACAACCCAATGACATCAAACTTAGCAAATATGAAAAGTTGATAAGAACGATTGCAACAAAAAATAGGCCCGTTACTGAAATAAAAAACGCGAAATATCTTTATGTTTCGAAAATTTCAGCCGGAAAGAACCATATCGTACGAAATCAAATATGTAAAAAAAAATCATTCTGGAAAATTATGATTACTTTCAATATATATGAATTTGTTTTAGAAAATTTTTGACATATAAAAACAATACGCTATTAAATTGATTTCAAATGACATTTTATAAGCATTCAACACATCAAACTAAATAAAACTAAGACTAGTTCTACGCGTTTTTAGTACAAAAACAATCAGAAACTATAAATCCAATAAATTAAAAATTTTATAGCAAAAAAATTTACTATGTTTTTTTTTCAATCAGAAAGTTTTGGCGTGTAAAAATACTAGAAAACTGTGATTAATATTTACCCTCTTGAAAGAGAAACGAAAATTTTTAATAATTGAAAGAAAAATTATCAATTTATCAAAAAAGGTGATAAAATTGGTGGAAAAATGTTTCAACAAAAAAATTTCCGTTGTAAATTTACACCTTTAAGTTAAAAAGTATTAGCCTTCTAACCACCATAAATAAAATTGAAAAGAGCGTTGTAGTTGGCCGGTAAAAACAACGCGGAAACTAAGCCGACAAAAAAACCGCGTGGAAAAAAGACGCGCTTTGTCATAGTTCTTTTCCATTTGCTATGCAAAGTGATCGGATAAAAAACACAATAAGATGTACTTCCTGAAGCCTTTCAGCGGTTGGAAAAATTGACGAAAAGTATCTTATTTGAAGTTAACTAAAATAAATGGCTCTTTTCCATTTTCCCACCATCTTTCAAATTTTCTAATTTTTTTGTTGCTTATAACGTGTTATTATGGCTGAACGCGTGATGTTACGATGTAAAATAATGAAGAAAACACAATTGTTAAGTTGTTTACCATGCCAAGTTTCTTTGCATTATGACAACGTTGAACGTTTAGTTATTTAACTTGGAACTCAAAGGATGGGGGGTGAAAAAGAGCTAAATAAGCATATACTACCAGGGACTTTCTCAATTTAGGTCTGTTCTGTTATACGGCCCAAAAATGAAAAAAAAAATTTGAAAAGCAAAAACAGCTTCCATCTGTTTATGGCTATTTTCAACCAATCAGATTCAAGCAATATGAACGAATTTTCAAATAATCAAAAGCATCACATTTTGGCCATAAAACGGAATAGACCCTCAATTTACCTGAACTCCGGCCTCGTTGAGTGGGGATAAAAGCAGTGGTTTTCTGTCCCTGTACAGGTGCACATACTGGCGTCTGAAGTTCTCCGCATACTCTATAATCAACTCCTCCTTCTGACTGTTGCTTCTGTACGAGAGGGGAAGGTCCTTCACTCTCAGGCCATCGGGGGGTTTGCTAAAGCCAAGTAATATATTTCCAAAAAACTGAAAAAACTAGTACTAAAAATTGAATTTTTCAGCATACGACTTCAGCACAGGCGAGTTATGAACGTATTGTCGAGTAAAAAGAGACGCAGTCGGGAAAAAATCAAAGTTTATTAAGAAAACTTTGATTCAGCCGCAGCCATTTCCGTTCTTTTTTGTTGAATAAACTTTGAAATAAAAAACCTACCACGGAAAATTGAGTTAAAAAAGACAATATTCATCAGAAAAAAAAATTTCTGCCTCTTTGTCAAAAAATTGAATAACTAAATTATTTTGACATCTCAGCTAGAAGCTGTCGGCTTACAATGGTTTCTTAGACTCTGCGACTAGCACTCGTTTAGGAGGTTCATTGGGTTCGATCACAGCCGACTCTCCATTTTCATCTAACTCTGCTTCTTCTCCGTTAGCCTCTTGTGACTTCTCTTGAAGAGTGTCTTCTGCTGTCTGATTCGAAGGATCTACCATACTCTACTATTAATTTTTATCTGAAAAAAACAAGGGAAATAAATTTGTTTCATTGGTTTTTAAATAACTCAGACAAAATCTTGAGAAAAATACCGATGCTGTATTAAGGTATAAATTTTTAGCGCTTCGATAACTGTAAAGAAGTGATCTCATCAAAAATCTCACATAAAATTCAAGTTTTCAAAAATTTCCTCAATCTGCGTTTCCGCTTTTTGATCCCAATATCAAAGGTGAGATAGATCTTTGACTGCTAGCAGCCGTCGCCAAGTGGGTAAGACGCGCGGCACCTCATTCAAAGGTCGCGGGTTCAAATCCGGTTTCGGCCACGGTTGAAAGACCCAGTATAATCCGCCAACTCAACTCAAAGTGGGACCGGGAGCGGCAAAATGAATGACATCTCCCCCCCACAGAAAAAGACCCAGGGTTGAATGGTGGGAGCTGGGTCGAGGGCTAATTAAAAAAGAACTTTGACTTCGGTCTTTTTCCACGCAAAATCAAATACCACAATAAATTTAAATGGGGTTGGGCAATATACCTTATTAAAGCTGTTTCTTTTAATGATTTGAGCAGTCCCATATAAACAGCTCTAAAAAGTCCAAAAAACAAACCGTTTTTGATCGAAGTGACAAGAGATCCGAAATAAACAGATCCAAAAATCTCTCAGGTTAATCATACATTTTTCTCAGCAGATCTGGTAAGTATAGCAGAGAAATTAGAACTACCTAAATAACGACAGCTCATTAAAAACGAAAAACCGCGAAACATTAAAGTTAACTCAATAAAAAAGGAGTACCTGTTCAATCCAGTCAAAAACAGACAAGAGCTCAAGTTTTTTTCGTTTTCGAGATTTTGACAACACTCAAATTTCCGATCAAAATTTTACATCAAAATCGGACAAAAATTCTTTAAACATTTTTTTACTGATTTTATAGTAGTTCAGGCTTGCTAAACCGGAGTATATCATTTAAAACGGATATCGGCCTTTAAAGAACATAGGCTAGAAGCGGTAAACCTTTAAAAAAAAATAAGCAGTTCACAAAAAAAATAAAAGAAAAATTGTACAACAAAAAAGTATATAATTAAATTATCTACACCAAAAATTTATGATAAAAAGTTGGTCACTCAACAAGAACTAAAAAAAATTCAACCAAAGTTAATTCTATGAACCGAACTAAACAAGAAGTAAATAAAATATATGCTGAGATTGATTTTAAAATTTCGAATACTTTCTCAATGAGCTTAACCAAACTCGAATAACGAAAACTGAAATTAATTGAAAATTATATCAGTTTGAAAAGCCAACAAAAATGATGCCGACACTGAACTTTTTCATTGAAAAAATGTTAACAATACAAGAACGCTTACCCGTACTAATCGAACTAACATGCATGCCCACCTGTTCAGCATCCATATGCGCGTTTTAGTAAACTTACCAAGTTTCTAATTATAGCAACTCCCCCAGCAAATTATAGCCCCCATAGTAGTAAAATCAGTGTAGGGGAGTATATAAATTTTTGTTTTTGGGCTGGGGGCTACAATGGTCCACACGATTACAAGTCTACTACTCGATAGCAATAATTTTGCTAACCATAAAAATAATGAATACAACGAAGCTTAAAATCGATTTACAACCAAATTCCCCTAGCTGACAGCTTATTTTTGCATCAATACGGTATTTCAGACATTTTTTTTTTGAAAAGCTATTAGATGCTTATAACATGTCAAAAAATTCCTCTGAAATTTTTTTTTAACTGACAGTGGCTAAGGTTGAGATTAAGGCCAAGCATTGAAAATAGAATGGCATTTAAAGGTCAAGTTAAATGCACAGAGAGTGTCATTTTTCAATCTAGAGCATACTGATTTTGGAACTATAAGAGCCTCTTATCGGTTTCACTTTTTTGCGGCTAGCAATTTTCTCGATGACACAATCAGAGACACTTTTATTCCAAAAGTCACAGCCTCATGTCCTGTCTATTTTGCTTCAACAATTGCTCTATGTGGACTACACTTCGTGATTACAGAGTATTGTAAAACTATCTTCAAAAAATCATCTTTGAGTGATCACCGCAATCGAATTTCGAAATCAACGCAATCCATTTCTATGAATGGAGAATAATTGTTTTCCAACAGCTATTCTTACAGCTGATAATTAACGGACTCATAAACGCCATTTAAAACTGCAATACTTTAGACTATTTCAATTATTCAAACGGCGCAACTGCAAACTTTATCCTTATAGCCCCACCCTCAGCTTATCATGCCCCATAACAAATTAAACACAAGGCAGAGGGGCTATATTCTACTTTAAGGGCACCAATAGGAATCAATAGCAAATATTTAAAATAAAATATTTCAATTGATCAATATACCCCGGATAACATGGAATCAATCCAACTTGCTGAAACAGTAGCAAAAATCCAGCACGTGGCATGCAGCTGAACTTAGATAAACAAATATACCCGTCCTTTATGACGAACTTCTTTCCAATTTGTACAATTTTTTAACCAAAAGGATTGAACAGTTTGAAGCGGGCCCATGTCTCAATTGATCTTAAAAAACCTGAAATTTCAACCGCATAAACTACCGTTCATCAATATCATCATCCTTATCATCATGCTTTTCTTTTTAGACACCTCTTCTTGTTCTCAGAGGTGTTACTTGATATATCTTCATTTCTTTTTTTTGGGTAGTTTCATCGGTTGTTTCTCGCATTTTGTGAGGTTGCGTTGTTTCAGATTGTTTTTTTTTACATTCCACTTCGTATATTCATTCCCATAAAAAGATCGAGCCAGTTAAAACATTGAAGCTCTTTTCTTTTGACACACATATAAGTTTAGAATTTTACAATTGTTTTCTGAAATTTTTTTTAAAACATGTGAAGAAGATTTGATTTCTGGTTTCATTCGAAAAGTGATCATGAAGAAAGGCAGGCTTACAGTTTTTTAAGTATATCTCCGGGTGAAGGCTTTTTTGCAACCCACGAGTAAAACCAAGTCATGAGTCAACAGCAACTGACGGAATCTCAACTACCAATTACTCATGAGGTGCTGATTGAAACGGAGACAAATTTCAGAAATGCGCTAACACCTAACAAATCGACGGAAGAATCAAAACAAATCCAAATAATCAAAATCATCCCCCATTCTCGAGAGAAATTGTCAAGTCAGCTGAAGTTCTGGCAGAGGCATATCGAAGTTGTGCTTCCGATATACTGAAACAATTCCTGAATCCAGCTGAAAATCTGGCAGAGGCATATCGAAGTTGTGCTTTCGATATACTTAAACCTCATATACTGACAGTTATTGCTCCCCCGAAGCAGAGCAATTTATAACCAGCATCAAAAGCGAAGGAATCATTCTACTAAACAGGACGGTTTTTCAGATGGGATGCTTTCATAGCTATGCTTGCCAAGCTATTTCCCATGGGATGCTTTCCAACCCTAAACTAGCTAAAATCAATATGTCGAATTTGCCTATGTATGCAACAATATCGAAGCGAAATTAAATCTCCAATTGCCAGAAGACATCATTCATAGCCCTATATTCCAACGTGAGACCTGTATCGTAACTAAACCGGGTCAGTATGTTTAAACAGGAAGAGCAATTTTAAAAAATTAAAAACAAAACGAAGAACAAGAGAAAAAGCTGAGGGACTGGTCTTACAAACCGAGAAAGGATGGCTTTAAAATGTGGGAAGGTGTAGAAATCTCGTTTCTGTGCCAGTCGGTCATATTTGGAAGTTTGACCTTGAGAAGAGCAGAAAACACTTGATTTTGTAGTGAAATTTAATTTTTCAAAATTTCGAATGGAACATGTCATGCACGATTTTCTCGCGATAACTGAAAATCAGAAAAAGAAAAGAGAACAATTTTAGAACAATTGCGGGAAAGTTGTCAGATAAAAACGAGTGGGAAATTGCTATTCGCAATTTCCATCATAGTGAACAAGAGTAGAGCTGTCCTATCTGATATAGAAGACAGAGTATTCCCGAGAGAGTAATTATTCGAACTGGACCAGAGTGAACCTTCGACGGAAAGGTGGACAGCTTGAGTGTCCCAATGGTCCACATAAAACTTCGTTCTTGAGTTCAAACTTACCCTTACCATTCAAACTGATAAACATTGAACTTATCTAGTTACTTTAGTTAATTCTAGAGTTGCTCACCCATTTAATTACTTCCTGTGCTTGAGCGCATCAACATGTGAGTCCTTAATTTAAATTTCTAGAGTGTGTTTTACAATTGTTATGTTGAGGTAAGGCGAGTTTTAGGTTGATCCATCTGAAATGGATCAAAGTTCCACTGTCTAATAAAAAGTAACTTAACGGATTGTTCCGACCCGGTTTTTAACGGCGTTCATGTATTTTGGGTATCTAGAGACCTAAGTATGGGGACGTTTCTAATTCTAGAGTGGGGGGATATTTTAGTAGTAGCCTTTAAGCTGTAACGGGTCGTAGTCTCGTGTCACAAGCGAACCGAATTGGCTCCGACTGATTTGAGGTACAAAAACACAAGAGATGGTGTCCCTGACTCTTGAGCCAATGGTTATAGGGCCTATTTTTCTTAAGCCTCATGTGTGACTACAGTAGACGAATGTTACATAGTGTTTTTATGGCGCTCCTGGGTGTTTACGACATCAAGACTACGGAGTCGAACCCACTTGAGACAGCTTCGGGCTGAATGCCCATTCTAGAGTACCGGCGGTACGGTTCGACAGGAACGTGCAAACCTTCCGGTTGTACCGTGATAGCTTTTTAAGAAAACTCGAGAAAATTTCCTGGTACGCTCTCCGAACGAGGCTTAGCTAACCGAGTAAAGGGGGGCAACTAGGGGGACAAAAACACGAGCAAAAAGACAAAAAGCAAAACAAAAACCAAAAAAGAATAGAAAAAGGAACAAAAACCATAAAACGAAAAAAGACAGTGACTTTGACACCAGATTAGTTGGATCAAACCTTTATATTAATTAAATAGTATACCCATACTGTTTTACAAGTTCGATCGTTTCGATCAACCTAGCAATTTAAACCAGTAAACTGAATAAAGTGCCCGAAGTGGGGCGTTGTCAAGGGTTTTCAGATAGCTTGGAACTTAGCTGGACCAATAGGAGACTTGACTGGAAGAGGTGACCAGCCGAGTGGGAAAGTGGTTCAGGGACACTTGAGCTGAACCAATAGGAGACTTGACTGGAAGAGGTGACCAGCCGAGTGGGAAAGTGGTTCAGGGACACTTGGCTGAACCAATAGGAGACTGGACTGGAACAGGTGACCAGTCGAGTGGGAAAGCAGCCAAGAAGGATTTGGCAATTCTCGAGTTCTCAAGTTGGGCAGAACGGGTATCGTTAGAATCCACATTACATTATAGGAGATAAGTGTAAAATTGGATAAGCGAAATCCCCCAGTTTTGAGGAACGTTTTTACTTGAGCAGGCCTGGAAACAGGTCTACGGTTTTCTCTTGAGAGGTTTAGCACCCGGCGCTTAAAGTAATTTTTAGGCTTAAGAAGGGGGGCTAGAAAGGGGGGAGGTTAGAAGGGGGACTGGTTAGGCTAGAGGTTGGCGGTTGTAAATTGCAAAAAGGGGGAAATTAGAGTAACTAATTAGTCGACATCGTTGACTTAGTTACATTAGAAATTAACACGCGTTGGTAATATTAGGTGGAGATCCAAAATCCAACTCGAGTTAAGGCTGGTACGCTGGTTGGTTTGGTAGGGGGGACCGGATATAGACAGCTTTTGTGATACCCCATAAGATCACTAGCAGGGGGGAGGAAAACGCGTGGCAATTAGGTACCAGACATTTTTTTTAGACGAAAGGTAGACATTGGTCACCTTTAAATTTTAGGTGGGCTCATTTTTCTGTTTTTATTATTTTTCTTACTTAAAATTTTTGTTGCATTTTATTGAGGATTTGTGTTTGGTTTTATACGAACAGGTGATCACAAGATACCTGCGCACCTACATTGAAATAGAAACAACCAAAAAGAAGAGGGGGGTCAGCATTTGGCTTTTAAGAGAGGGTTTTTGGGAAAATTTTACTAGAGCTTGAGTGGTGGTACAAGGTACGGTGGTTCAAGAAGACCCTACAACGAGGAAGACACTCCGTGACGAGTATTGGGACAGGGTCTTGGGACAGTGGTCTTGGGACAGGGTCTTGGGACAGTGGTCTTGGGACAGGGTCTTGGGACAGTGGTCTTGGGACAGTGGTCTTGGGACAGGGTCTTGGGACAGGGTCTTGGGACAGTGGTCTTGGGACAGGGTCTTGGGACAGTGGTCTTGGGACAGTGGTCTTGGGACAGGGTCTTGGGACAGGGTCTTGGGACAGGGTCTTGGGACAGGGTCTTGGGACAGGGTCTTGGGACAGGGTCTTGGGACAGTGGTCTTGGGACAGGGTCTTGGGACAGGGGTCTTGGGACAGTGGTCTTGGGACAGGGTCTTGGGACAGTGGTCTTGGGACAGTCTTGGGACAGTGGTCTTGGGACACTAGTCTTGGGACACTAGTCTTGGGACACCAGCCTTGGGACACTGGTCTTGGGACACTACCCTTGGGACACTAGTCTTGGGACACTAGTCTTGGGATACCAGCCTTGGGACACTGGTCTTGGGACACTACCCTTGGGACACTAGTCTTGGGACAGTAGTCTTGGGACACTAGCCTTGGGACACTAGTCTTGGGACAGTAGTCTTGGGACACTGGTCTTGGGACACTACCCTTGGGACAGTAGTCTTGGGACACTAGCCTTGGGACACTAGCCTTGGGACAGTAGTCTTGGGACACTAGCCTTGGGACACTGGTCTTGGGACAGTAGTCTTGGGACAGTGGTCTTGGTACAAGGGTCTTAGGACACTAACGGAGAGTACTGTGATAGTGACGAATAGTCTTGGGACGGTATAGAAATTGAAGTCAAATTACAACAAGTGCGTTTTAAGACAGAATAAGACAAATCGAAATAGGTAGGGTTAAGACCAAATTAAGGAAAATTTTTCGGAGGTTTTAGAAAGAGAATTGGATAAGGTTTTTAACACGTTATACAGAATTTGTTACCACAAAAAATATTTTTTTTACCCTTAGAATAGAATCGTGTATATAATAAAATTGTAAATAGAAGCAGTTGTAAATAGAAATAATGAGGCGGAGTAGGGTACCGGTGCTCGAAAAAAGGTCAAGTGGATCAAACATGAAATATAATTCATCGCTGCGCGGAACGACATCAACGGGCCCAAAGATAACGAAGACGAACTTTTCAGTTAACATGGTCAGCACAAGGAGTACAGCGGAGAACAGGGCGAAAGAGGGCACGGAAGGGGAGCGAGTAGAACCCACCATCGAGATTGATCTAGAGACACCCGATCAAAGTGTGGATGAAACAAGGAAGATGGCGACAGAGTCAACTCCAATGCCCAATGCAGAGGAACCGAACCAGAAACCCATAGAGTTCTCACCGATAGATGACGCGGAAGATGCAATAGGCAACACCGAAGAAACGGTGAAAGAAGACTCTCAAGTAAAGAGGACATCTTTTACGGAAAAATTGGGAATAATGTTCGGAATAAAAACAAAAGAAAACGTGACTGAAGAACCAAAAGCAGAAAGAGCACGAACGTTTGGGACAGTGAGCACGAAGACCTCAGAAGCCAATCCAAGAGAGGAACAAGCTAAAGCAGAGGCTACGGCCGAAGAGAGACCGACAGCTGACCATGAAGAGACTAACATTGAGCTGGGTGACTTGTTGGCGAAATTAAATCAGATTGACAAAAGACTTAAGCACAGTGAAGAAGACAGAGAGGCGATAAAAAAGGAGATAAGATACAACAAGCACGAGTATCTAGACAGTTATTTTAACCTAGCTAAGGCAACAGATGAGAGACTCAAGGAAATGTCAGATAAGGTAGAAGCCACCAATGAAGAACGAGAAAAGAACATCAAAACAGACATGCAACAGTTGAAGAACCGATATGATGATGTCAACAGCCAATTAGGGAGCCTGGAAAGGAGAATGGACACAATGAGCAGGAGTCAAGCCGAGAGTTCGTGTGAAATACAGGCAAAGTTGGATGCAATCTTGAGAGGTTCTACTCCACAAGAAAGACCGGCAGCGGATCGTACGCAAGGCACCAGAGTTGACTTTGCAGAACCACAAAGGAACAAACGACAATCGACACCGTTGCCCTTAACCAGGGGTGCGATAAGCATAGCACCAACAGCTGCGAAAACAATAATGAAGAATGGAACGTCGAATACAACGACTGCTCCGGGAGATTCAACAGCTAACAGCAACACAGGACCGGATGCTATGACATGGGCCAGCACTTGGGAGATGATGAACAGGACTCTAGAGGCCTTCGCCACGAGGAACACTGACTCGAGCGACAGGAGAGAGGGAAAATCAAGAAAGACATTCAAGAAGCCAAAAGAATTCAAGGACGACTCCGATGGATGCATTGACACTTGGGTGGAAGTGATGAGATTACATCTAGAACAAGATAACTTGAGTGACGAAAGACAAGCATGTACAGCCATACTGAGCAACTTGGAAGGAACGGCATTAAAATGCGTGGTCGCAAAGAAGGAGGAAGAACGCGACACCGCGGACAAGATCTTCGAGATATTGCTGAATCGGTTCGGGTCAGGCATGAAGGGTCACCAAGCGATGATGCGATTTGAAAAGAGAAGGCAGAGGGACGACGAGTCAATAGATCGGTTCCTAGATGACCTCGAGAGCTTGAGAAGGAGGAGTGACCCAGAGGAGTCGACAAATAGACGGAACTTTAGCATTGCCTCGAAGTTCATCGATGGGGTGAAAAGTGATGACTTAAGGACAATGTTAGCAACATACTACACATTGTCGAAGGACAGCGCACCCACCCCAGAAGAAATGAGACAGAAATCAAGAGAATACATGCTGATGAAACCTAAGAAGTACTCATATTCCGAAAACAGGAACACGCAAGGGGGAAGCCAACCCCAGAGGTCATCATGGTACAAACCTAGAGATGATATGGACAAGCGCAGATCATGCGCGAACTGCGGGTCAGCGGATCATCATGTGGCTGACTGCACAACGTACAAACAAGGCATGAAGAGCCTAGGTTATGCACCGGATGAAGAGGATATGAGCCAGATGGAGGAACACGAGTACTATAACGGCTTAATCATCAAGATAGGCGCCAGATGCTTCTTCTGTAACCAGGAGGGGCACTTCAGGATGGATTGTCCCTTGTTCTGGGAAGCGGTCAAGGACCAGAATCACCCCAAACATAAGTTGGCATTAGCGGCGGTGCAGAATCAGCGGAACAGGCAAAACGAGTTTGAATCTAGGAACTTGGGGGCACCAAACACCGAATTGCCGACGAAGACAGTGAAAGCTGTGACACATGTTAGCGGTGCGTTAGAGTCCGCGGCCGGAAGCTCTCTAGAGATAAATTATGAGAAAGCGGCGACGGAAGCAATTGCCAAAGTGAAACAAGATCTGGCTGCGAAAGAAATAGAGCAACGACTAAAGTTGGAGATCGAAAGACAGAATTTTAACGGAGCATTAACCGGATCGAACTCAATACCAGAGGCTAGAACGGGCTCAATGAAGACCGGGAATTGTAACACCGTGAAAATGGTGACAGGTAAACCTTTTGGAATATCGAAAATCGGAGCAAGAATAATGTCGATAATCACAGTGGGCGGACACGAGGTAACCAGAAACTTGAGCGAGCCGAGCGACCAGACGATAATGCACATTGACGTGTATGCAGACTACTTGAGTGGAATAAGTCCACAAACGACTTCTAGAGCGCTCAGGGCACTACTCACGAGAGGGGGCAGCAAATCGGTACGTGTTGATAATAGGTACACTGAAGCTTATGGTCCACACGAGGTCATGCTAAATATAGATGGAATCAACATCTATACCAAGACGATGATAACATGCGACGAAGACCTAATTGGACAAATCTATGTAGGGAAAGAAGAGTTGAAAGTAAGATCGATCGGACACTGTGCCATGCTTGAAGAAGATGCAATGCACATCGGGACGGAAGCAGACGTGACAGGGCACGTGCTAGACATAAATGGCAAAAAGACTCAGTTACGTGGATTACTTGACACGGGAGCAGTCTTGAGCGTCATACCAATCGAAACATGGGAAAAGATGGGCTTTGACAAAGGTGACTTGATAGACTCGAGAATACGGCTGTCAGCTGCAAACAAAGGGGCCCTACGGGTGCTGGGCAGGACGCCGATAATAGCCCTCAATTTGGGGGAACGTAACCTGTGGATGAGCTTCATCGTGGTAGAAAACCTAGATGAATCTGACCAATTCATTTTGGGCAGAGACTTCATCAGGAATTTCGACGTAACGATTGATCTAAATAATGCAATGTTCAGGATACGGAACCCGGATAGGAGGTACGCAATCAAACCGGTAAATTTAATAATGGCGAATGAAAACAAAGCACCGGTATTCTTGAGTAGGAGAGTGAGGTTAAAAGCTAATGAAGCGGCAATCGTAAGCTTGAGGATGAAAATTTATAATGAACTAAGTGACAACAAGCAAGTGTGTATAGTTCCGAATCCCAATAGTCAAAGCGCTGCTGTTTTAGGAAGATCATTTTCGATAACGAAGAGCGGCCTCTGCGTCAGTGTCTTGTTGAATACCCTTGATATACCGATCACGATACAGAGAGGGAGGAAGCTGGGATATGCTTTACCGGTTAAAACTCGATATGAAACAATTGAAAACTCAAAACAAAATGAAGTTGTTGATTGTCCCAACCACAGGGACAAAATTTGTATCTTGAGACGATTGCAGAGAATAAAAGATTCTTCAGGTCTTATCAAATCACTTAAGTCAGAAACGGACGATGGGCTTTCGAGCTGTTCGAACTTTCCAGAGCGACCCACACTAGATGAAATGCAAATTGATAAACCGGTTCTGCCGGAGATTGAACATTTAAGGGGCAAACTGAAAGATGAACAGCTCGAAGCTATCAAGGACGTACTAGAGCGAAACGAGGAGGTCTTTTCATAGCATAAGGCGGATATCGGGTGTTGTAATTTTGTTGAACATGAAATTGAACTTGAGGAAAACGCGGTACCACACAGGGAGGGGGCGAGGCGCATGACCCCACACAAATCGGACGCGTGTAGAAAAGAAATCGAAACGTTACTAGAGTATGACATGATAGAACCATCCAAGTCACCGTGGGCGTGTGGAGTAGTGATGGCCAAAAAGAAAGGCGACCAGTTAAGGTTTTGTTGTGACTTTCGATACCTGAACTCCGTCACGGTGAAGGATGCCTATCCCATACCTAGAATTGATGAGAGCCTCTCGAAGTTAGGTGATGCGAAATTTTTTACGACTCTTGATTTAGGCTCGGCCTTTTGGCAGGTACCATTAAGGAAGCAAGACAGGGACAAGACAGGGTTCGCCTGCGAGTTGGGTCTGTTTCAATGGAAACGGATGCCGTTTGGACTCTGCAATGCAACAGCCACGTTTCAGCGGCTGATGGCACACGCGTTGATAGGCGTGACGAAGAAGTACGGCAACCTGGTAATGTGCTACGTGGACGACGTGGTAATAGCAACGCCGACACTAGAAGACCACATCGAGAGGCTTGACGAGGTGTTCGCGTGCATGAAAAGATCGGGGCTGAAGTGTAAACCATCAAAGTGCGAGATACTCAAGGACTCGATTAAATACTTGGGAAGGATGGTAGATAAGCACGGCATCAGACCTGATCCAGACGCCGTGGAAGCAGTCCTAACCTGGAAATCACCGAAGACGGAGCACCAGCTGATGAGCTTCCTGGGTTTCGCCAACTATTATAGAGAATTCATCAAGGGCTATGCGGACAAGGTATACCCGATGCAACAACTAATGAGACATAAGGGCAAGAAGTTCACGTGGAACAACGCGGCAGAAGAGTCATTCCAGAGAATAAAGAAAGAGCTATGTGAGGCACCAGTACTGGGTATGCCGACAGAGAAGGGGATGTACGTGCTAGACACGGACGCGTCAGTAGTCGCTATTTCTGGGATTCTCCATCAAGAACAAGAATGGAATGGGAAGACAGTCTTGAGACCAATAGCATACGGGAGCAAGGTCCTAAGTGACACAGAAATGAAGTACGGAGCACCGAAAGCAGAGATGTTCGCGGTGGTCACCTTTGTCGAAAAATACAGAGCATACCTAGGCAGTGAGCCCTTCAAGCTGCGAGTCGACAACCGAGCACTAAGCTGGCTGAAAACGTACTCAATGGACCAGAGCTATATTGGGAGGTGGATAGTTCGCTTGGATGGATACAACATGATAATTGAGCACAGAACACGAGATAAACATCAAAATGCTGACAGCTTGAGTAAGAAGACGGAGTTCTACGAGAGGCAAGAACAAAGAGAGGCGGACAGACCTGAGATCAAAGATGGCTTCTCCTTCATGGACAAAGAAACGTACGACAGTCTTCCACTCACGAGATGGCTGGACAAATCAGGCAAACCGATTGAAGATCATCCCGAATTGCCGAAAGAAACTCTTGAAAAGACCATCTTGAAGAAAAGCAGTGGGATTCCGATAGGAATAATGCTCAAGTCCAAAATCGTGAGGGAGACACTCAAGGCAAAAGGTTATGATCTCACCCAGGTAGAGGAGGGAACGGTCCGAATAGATGAAGACTTAATGAGGTTGCTTGAGAAACTATCAGATGACAAGCCCGTGATCCAAGGGAAAGGTCAGGAGGCACCGGAACTAACCATACTTCGGAGAGAAGAAACAGTGAACAATACTGACGTCTCAAAAGGAAGCATCACTGATAGCAAGGAAGTTGTGCGATCACTAGTTGAAAAAATCCCCGACAAAATTCTGGAGCAGACAAAAGTCAGGGATAAAAAAGTAACATTCAGAGAAGAAGTTGAACACCTGGGACTAGATCAAGAGTCCGGGGAGTGGTCCAGATTCATGGAAGAAGACGAAACCGGAGAAGGGAAATTGTCCGGGGAGCGTGAAGAATGGGATGAAGACTCGGATGAGAGCAGCGAAGACCAAGACAGTCTATGCATGATACTGGCGGAAGAGAAGATAAGACAGCACGACAGGGAATTACAGACGGATCCATCTTCAGGGACGTACAATCTGGAAATACAAGAGGTACGAGGTGGTGAAGAGCTCGAGAAAATAGCAGTTTCAAGAAAACCACTAAGGGAACTATCGTGCAACTCAAACGTCAGAACGAATCTGGTACCAGAAGACGACATGAAAATCGTGAAAAGGATGATATGTGTGAAGCTGAGCGATGACATCCACAACCCTGGTGAAATGAATGGACAGATCATGGCGCTAAAGGAGCACGTTAAGGCGAGATACAGGCTGTCTGACCTAATAAGGGCCCAGAGGAATGACAAAATGACAAGTAACCTCTCCAAATGGATCCATTCGGGAGTCAAGGAGAAGGGGGAACTTGAGGAAGACAGCTACAAGATCTTGAGCCAGTTCTACAAAGAAAAGAGAGATTTACTTTATCACACAGCTGAAGGGGTGGTAGCGTGCAAGAGAAGAGATGAGGAAAAAATATTACACAAACACAACCTCATCATACTACCACAACTGTACCAAACGGAAGTGCTTTTCAGATCACACGACCAGATGGGCCATCAGGGGATAGATAAAGTACAACAAAGGATACTTCACAGGTTTGACTGGCCGGGAATGAGAAAAGCTTGCGAGAGGTGGGTGAATGCCTGCCTAGCATGCCTTCAAGTAAAAGACCCAAGGAAGATGAAGTTTCCCCTCAAGTCTGTCGAGAGTTCGGAATTCAATGAAGTGGTGCAGATAGACCATCAGAAAATCTGCATGACGGAGTCGGGTTATAACCAAATACTAGTTATAATAGATCACTTCACCAAGTTGGCGGAAGCGGTTCCGTGCCAGACAGCCTCAGCAGAGGAGACATGTGATCACCTGATAACGCATTGGATATCGCGATATGGTTGTCCAATGACTTTCCAGTCAGACAACGGCAAGGCTTTTGTGGGGGACTTGACAAAAGAATTGATGAAGAGATCACACATTGCTCAAGCACACTCGACGACCTATCATCCACAGACCAATGGGTTGGTAGAGAGACAGAACAGGACACTGGTCAACATGCTCAGGGTGTACTGCTCGAGATACATGACGGACTGGGACAAATACCTGCCACAAGTAGTAGGAGCCTATAATAGTACTCAGCACTCAACGACGGGTATCAGTCCTTTCATGATGTTGACAGGCAGGGAAAGGGCAATGCCTCTAACATTCTTCTACCCGGAGTACGAGGGGAAGAGGACGTCACCTCAAGCATACGTGAAGGAAGCGATCAAAAGACAACAAGAGCTAAACGAGCTATGTCGGAGAAACACGGCGCAAGCGCAAATGAGGCAACGCAAGAAATATGACGAAAAGATACTAAGAGCAAAGCCATACGAAGTGGGCCAATACGTGTGGGTTTTCCAAAATGTCATACCGCCCAAGGGAACAAAGAAACTACTCAAGAAATGGAGAGGACCGTTCATGATTACGGAAGTACATCAACAAGGAAGGTTCTATCGCTTGAGTACAGGGCGAGCAGCACATTACGAAAATCTGAAGCCTCACATTCCGTCTCCGGAGGACTGGTGCCTGCCAAAAGACATGGAAGGTCTTGAGTACCTGGTGGTGGAACCAGCGTGCGAAGTGAATGAGAAAGGCACTAGAGAGAAAAATGATGGTAATGAGAACTTGAGTTTGGACGACAACGAAAAGATAGAAGTGGAGTCGGATGCAGGTTCATTTGTAGAAGAAGACTGGAACGATCCCGAGCAAAACGAGGTACCGAAGTGGATGGAACCGGATCGACCAACACCACCGGAAACCAGGACGGGCAATCGTAAACGAACAGGTATGAGGTACAATAGGTACGGGGATGACTTCTTGATCGATAAGATACAGCCAGACAAGTTGCGCGATGAACTACTAAGCGCAGGCGAACTGGAGGCCGAAGAGGAATGGCAAGTGATTGACGATGGTGGACATTATCCGCAGGATGATTACTCGACGCCAGAATTGGAGACGGATCTCGAGCAGAGTGAAATAGAAAGGAGGGAGAACACGAACTTGAGGATTCTAGAGTGGATGCGTGATGTCAAGGACGAGAGCCGCGAAGGACAAAGCATTCAGCAAATCGATGTATCAGCAGCAAATTACATGAAGACAGAGGACCCTCTTTTCGGATGGACAGCAACAGACAGGCCACTGGACATCCCTAAGGACAATTCAGACCCGACTACATCGACGGGGACGTCGATAAATATTTTTGTCCGGGGAGTGGGGGTAGGACTTACCCACACCGAAAATTTGATGATAAAGAAGCTCAAGGAAGTGAGGGAAACAAGCGGATTGGAACTGGAGGAAGAAGAACCAGAGCCTACCATAGGAAGGAATTTCAAAACGAAATTCGAAATACCCAATGAATACTCAGAGAACATCATGATAACGGATAGCGACTTCATCCTGTCAAACAGGACCAGCGCGATCTGCATCACGGCGGACATGAGTTTCAAATCAAGATTGGAGGCTGACTTCAAAAGAGAGTACCAGAACGTAGAGTTTCTGTTTAGACAGAGGCCAGGACTGGGAGGCATGGCAGCGCTTCCACCGTCAGTGGCACAGGTCCCGGGCAAATACCTCTGCTTCCTAGTAACGAGAGTCAACGACAGAAACACAATTGATCCCGAACACGTGATATTGGCACTGACAAGACTACGTGACTTCATGATTGAAAGAGGAATAGTGGAGGTCTCGATGCCGGTGTACGACCCAAACAGGGGCAAACTGAGCTCGAGGGAATTGTACGCTATCCTACATGTGGTCTTTGCAGAAACAGAGATAATGGTGCATCTTCACAAGAAGTACTACTTGAGCATCGCCTGAGTCGGGTGCATGGAGGTATCAGGTCGGGTGTGAGGGAGGAGTCTTGAGTTAGGTACTGGGGTGCGGCGCAGGTAAAAGGATCTTAAGATGTGATTGGCATGACAATTGAATTTTAAAAGAAAGAATTGATGGTGCTAAAACATAAAATGAATCTGCATGTTCTTAAAGGAAAATCCAATCGAATTGCTTTAAGTGATATGAGAATGATAAGATTTTAACCATATGGGTAGAAGGGGGGTCTCTAGGTTAGGAACGTGACATGCTAAGTTTTAATAAGCGTTCTGTTTTCAGATCGAGTTTGAAAAACAAAGTTGAAAATCCAACTACACTCAAGCGAGAAACAAAAAGAGAGAATCTTGATTGAACACGCGATAATCCGAATCTACAGCAAGTAGTTGCAAGAGAACATTTCTAGAGAATTCTTGAATTGGGTAATACTTGAGTTGGTAAGGTAATTCTTGAGTTGGTAAGGTAATTCTTGAGCTGGTTAACATCTACCTATATACATCCCGAAGTTGCAAAAATGGCAGACCGATTCTGGAACTCCGTGCCCGCGGCTCTGAAGAAGCCCACTCTTGACGAGCTGTACAGACGCTTGAGGGACCTGGACTACACCCAGATAGACGAGAGAATGGCGGTGATGCTGAATGCGATCCTCCAGTTGGAGGACCAGGGTGAGTGCAGGGAGTCTGCGACGGAGGCTGTCTTGATGGTCGGCTACACCACCGAGGGCATATCAAATCGAGAACAGACCAGATGGTTATCTTGGAATGCGGATGGAGGAGTAAGGGGCTTTGACTTGGCAAGAAATCCTGGCCTGAGTAACAACACCGAACACGGCGCAGGAGAGTTTCCGCTACCGACGAGACCAACAGCAAGATCCACAGGCCAGAGCTCGAGTAAGGTGCCGTCGATGTCGCGAGCGCAACAGACGACAGAGGCATATCCGGATCTGGGGGTCCTAAAGAAAGAGCTTGAGAAGGCGCTGAAGGAAAAGAATAAAGCGAACCTCGATCGGGATCAGGCGAAGCTGGATAGGGAGAAGCTTCAGCTGGAGAGGGACCAGGCAGTCGACGAGCGAGATCAGACGTTGAAATTACTTGAGATGCTGAGGGCTGAACATCAGCAGGAGCTAAGGGTGCGGGAGAACGTCGCGAATCGTGATCAACTAAAGTCGGAGTTGGAAAGGATAGAACAGCGACAACGCGAGCTTGACGCACAAAAGGGAGCCAGGTCTAACGAACGAGTGGTGACAAGCTCGAGGCCGGAGTCGCGCATGGAGGTGGATGAAGCTCCCAGGGCTAGAGGACGGTTCAACCTTGACCGCGAGGCCAGGGAACACATGAGTGAAGGCTTGGAGGTCTGGATACCGAATGACGTGACGCCTTCCTTGCGCAACCTAGAGACCCAACCTGTACGCCCTCTGATGGATGTGGTATTACCCGGATATACCCCAACCTCGACCTCGAGTGGCAGCCAGGTGAGTGGCGCCTCATCGCGCCTGAAGGAGCTGGGCGAGAAATTGCAGCAGCAGAGTCGTGAAAGATCGACAAGGCCAGAGCTTCCCCCAACTTGGAGGGAACAGCCGGTCAGAAACGTCGTGATCGCGAGCTATAAGAAGAATACAGAAGGGAACTACCACAGGCACAATCGGCTGGACTGGAGTGCGGAACAGGGAACCAGGAGGGACTGCTTCCATGACGCAGCCTGGGTGGAGTATCTAGCGCCACCTCGTGTGCCAGAGGGTGCGGTTCACCTAATTATAGGGGATAGCCTGGTGCGGGTGTTGACCCAGATACGGTCCCATTGGCAAACAGGAGTCTTGAGTTTCGCTGGAGCTGCCACGCCACAGATGTTGGCAACCCTGGACATGCTAGGGATGACCAAAGTTTACACAGTGACCCTGATGGTTGGGACCAACGACGTGTCAAGGGGAGAAGCGAGGAAAGTAGCGAGGCTGTGCGACAAGATGAGCTGCCTTCTTGAGGAACTGAGGATCCAGATGGACCCCATCCTGCTGACGGTATGCACGGTCCCCTACAACATGATGTTTGATCAGCACGCCCTAGAGATGAACCAGAAGGTGCGGAGCCTGAACAAGATGATCCGAGACATACACCGGAAGAGTGTGCTTCCTCTCAGGCTGTTGGACATAGCAGAACGTATGGAGAAAAAGGGATTCCCTGAAGACACCTCAAAAGATGGAATCCATTTCGATAGGCCAAGGGGAGCGGAGTGGCTGAACGACGTCTTCCAGGAACACATTAACACGCTAGAGGCGGACCTGCTGGAGACAGCCCAATTCACTTTAGGACCACCTCCCAACCCACCATTCCTTGCCTCGAGGGCCTTGGCTGGTCGCTTGGGAGCGAGAATTGATACTAGAGACAGTTCAAGGAGCAATCAGACCCGATTGCAGAGTGCCACGCCAATGGAGTCGGAGGAGGTAGAGTCATCAACACCTCCGGGCTCGGCGATGTCCTCTGTGGTGGTGGCAGATGGCAGGAGAGAAAAGAAGTCTATGGAGACTGCCCGCTTGAGAAATCCTGAGAAGGTGAAGGAACTGGATCTAGAGAGTTTGGAATGCAGACGAGAGTTGGCGGAAACCCTGGGGATCGAACGAGTGTCGCACGAGGATTTGAATAGACATCATTGCATAGACTGGTTGAAGGCTCATGAGGCGCACTTCTCGAGGGCGAAGTTGATGGAGACCACAGACCTGACGGGAATTCCCACAAAAACGATCATGGGACCCATTAATTACAGACCTCTCAAGCTGCTGGGGAGTCCGGGACTTATAGCAGAACCTCCCAAGCACCGAACCAGCATCGCCAGAATCAGGTTGGCAACCCCGGCACAGTTGAAGGTGGTAGACAAGCTACTCAATCCGGGAGGAACGGGATTGCCAGACGCCGCTTACGAAGGCTCGAAATTGGCGGAAGATCCCAGGTACGGGAAGCCCTGTGGTGGCACCCAACTGGCCAAAACTCTGGCAGTTTACGATAGAACAGATCCAGCTGCGGCAAGAGTAGTCATTGTGGCGGGATCGGACTTCGAAGGAACGTCTCCCAAGTTGTTCTGGCCGGAGACTCTGGTATACTCCTTGCCAGGAGCCGAATTGAATCAGATGTTGACTCTAGTGGTAGCAATAAAGTCGGAGATGCCCTGTGAACCTGAACTGCTATTGTTTGCAGGGATGAATGATCACCTGCACGCGATGGGACTTCTTGAGCAACTAAAGGGGGATGAAATTCCGACATCAAAGAAGATATGGGAGGCTATTCAGGCGTTATTTGCGGCGATGAATGAGGTACAAGAGAACGTAGCCTCGAGATTTGGGTCCAAGACGAAGGTGGTGTTTACCACATCCCCGGGATACGCAAGTATGCCACCCGCCCTACAATTCGTGTACGCGGTCTTGATCCTGATAGCAGAAGGGAGTGAATGGCGGATTCTGATGGCAGCCCCCAATCGAGAGCTGGAGCCATTGAACTTGAGGCTTTACAAATCAGAATTGCCGGCGGCATGGGCTGACATATCTCATGCACTGAGGGGCTTTTACGGACTGGCCGACGTCCTGATTGTATTGGATGAGGTACTCTTGCTAGAGATATCGAACTTTGCTAGACAACTCAAGTTCAGCCCAGTCATCGGGGACGACCACCCGGCGATAAACCAGTTGACGGCCAGCCTGTGGTTCCGGAGTATGGATGTGAAAGTCGCAAATTCCACCAGCAGGACTAGAGGTCCCAGCAACGAGAGAAGAAATGTGGTCGAGACGGAGAAACAGTTAGAATCGATGAAATATCGCTTGACTCAAGAGAATGGCTGGTGGCCATTCCTGACACCAAGGCTGGAGAACGTCACGAATAAAACGAGGGAGGAAGCACCACTCCTCGTGAAACAAATCTGGAGTTTTCTAGAGAAGCAACTGGAGCTAGCGGAAACGAGAGACATGACGGTGGTTAGATTTGTCTCGGCCGCCAATGAAGTGACGATTGGAGGATTTTGGAGAGAGCACGCCAACGGCGAATTGAAGACTAGGAGAGATTACGAGATTCTCAAGTTCTTGAGTCCTTGCTGGGAGAGAGAATTCTTGGCAGGAGTGTTCGGCACCACGGCGACTATCTTCGGAGCCTTCGTACAGGAGATACTGGGCATGTCCATCAGCCTGCTCTTGGCCCTGTATTTGGTTTACCCCAGATACTTGTTCAACATGGGCCCAGCATACATGTTTAGTCGAGGAGTGGAGACACTTCGAGTTGATGGGTATCTGGCACTAGTACTCTTGACCCATGGGGAATTGGTGTCGTTTCATCGGTTAATGGAATATGTAGAACCTCTGTCTATGGGGAGAGTCCACACGAGCACTGAAACCAGCTCCTACAAGTGTGCCGCAGGGTTGAAGACACTGCTGGTGCAATACCTCATGATGCAGAATCGATACATGACGGGTGAAGATGAGAACCCAACCTCGAGAGAAGAATGGGAGAAGGCGAACAGAGGGATGCCTCTGTTGACGGACCTGTGCCTGGCAATGAGGTCGGACCCAATGGGGATAATCCGGGGTCTAGAGGAGGTGGTGACCTGCATCTATGGTCCAGCAGTGACGTACGCGTTTCCAGATCCCCTGGTGATAACGTATCGTCACTCGGTGACGCACTTGAGTCTCATCAGCGTACTGGATGGTACAGCGCTGAATTGGTGTCAGCAGGAGGTGCTCAGGGCGCGTATGAGCAACACGGTACTCTTCGGAAAAGTGAAAGATGCTGAGATGATGGTGTGCAACTTCAGGGGACAAATGAAATGCAGAATGGGAGGCAAGCGAGAGGGCCCCATTGAAATGTATCCAAAGTTTTGGAACCTAAACCCATTGACGGCCAACGGACGAGAAGTCTTGAGAATCCCCGCCTGGAAGGAGTGCTTTGCACTAGTCAAGAGGGAGCTGGAGGCCATAATGGAGAAAGAAATCCTACCAGCCACCATGCCTGAGTTCCCGACAGTCAGGAGGATGACCTTGGGAATGAATAGTCCCTTGGTGGTTCCCTCCATAATGGCGAAGATGATGACGGAGGAAACGCAGAGGCATTTCACGGATGGCTGGGATCCCCTGTTCATCGGCTACACGGCGGCAGTCTACTTCCACATCAGCGAGAGGAAGGTAAATTCGTGGACGACGCAAGCGAAAAAGAGTAGAATTTCGCAGCCCCCTGGATATGAGGTGCGGAAAGTCTTGAGGACTCTTGAAAAGGAAGGACTTGAGAATATGCTACCCATATGGGATGATGGCAGGATGATCGTGATGGAGGGACACGTCGCACTGGTGGACGACATGAAATTTGCCACGAGAAAATATAAGGCGCCCTATGGCTTGGAACAGGTGGAAATAAGACAGGAAGGAACAGAACTAGATGCAGCAGGTCAACTGCACGTAGCACTGACGGAATACAAAAAGCTGGATCCTGCGACACCATCACCACTGTCCGTGGACACACCTGGAGACAAGAGGAGCGGACCCGTCGAGGACCGATTTAAGAAAATTCTCGAGAGAAGGAGACATGAGTCAGAAGAAGAGAGTATGGATGAAACTCTCAGTGAAGCTGGTGAAGACATGGAAGTGGGGAATACGCCTGGACCAGGGCCATCAGGGGAGGAGCTCACCACTCAAGAGCTGTTGAAAGATTTGAGCGAGGAGAATTGGGCAGATACTGCCACACCACCCCTGATTCCGTCTCCGCGGAAGAACCTAGAGTTGCCATTGGCAGGTGAGACCTTCAATATGGGGATGTTACTCTTGAGCTCGGAGGAAAGGGAGAAGAACACGTTCGAAGGGAACAGGGACATATTCTTGGGATCTCTCGAGGATGACGCTTGGCAGGAGTTCCTGGAGGAATTCAATCGAGAAGTGGGCAGCGAGACGACGCTGGACAAGTTCAAGAAGGAACTGTGGGACGCAGTTGTGAGATTCGGGGAACCGCTCCTGATAGGAACGGGCCTGGATGAGAAAGCAAGAAAAGAGCTGCTGAACAAGCTAGTGGAGCTGAGGAACGCACGATCGAAGACTAGAAAAGAGAAATGTGAGGACAGCTCTACTCTGAAACAAAAAACTGTGGATAAAATGGTTGATGATATAAAAAGGGATAAGGTTGGGACTAGTAATATGATTAAAAGTACTAATATCCTTAAGGCTCGAGCAGGGGGGAGGCAAGAGTTGGAAGGTGTGGATGGAGAGGTCGAATCAATGATGATAGCCACAACACCCTCGAGCAGAGATGTGAAGACTCGCAAGAGGAAGAGAGAAGTGGAAGGATGGGGTAGTCCTTCAGTGGATGCTGTTTCGGAAGGAAACTTGAGAGAGACGGCGCCCATCGTTTTGGCCCGATGCAAGACGGCGGCATACAAGAACAGCTCGGAGCTCAGGAAACCACTTGAAGTAGAAAAGGAAATAGAGGTTTCCACCAGTTCTACGTCAGAAGAAGACTTCAAGCCTCAGAAGGTAAACGTGAAGAGAGGTTCAACGAACGGACAGGTAGGGGAAGTGAAGATCGGCAAAGAATGGATCTCGAAGGCACATCAGGACATGGGCAAACAAGTGACGAGTGATCCATTGGAGAGGAACAAGACGAGGAACACTTCCCGGACGTGGTGGGTGGCCCTCGAAACATTGAAGGAAATGGAGGACTGCTTGAAGAAGTTGGACAGTGGAATAGCTCGCAGGCGACGCAATTGGGCCACCCAGCAAAAAGCCGAGGTTAATAAGATAGAGATGGCAAGTCATCTGAAGAGGTCCTGGCAGAGTTTGTTGAAGGATCATTTTGAAGAGGCGATGAGAACATCCTCATCAGCACCGCCACTAATGGCGAATCCCTTCGTTAGAACTGCGGGACAATTAATGTTCACCTGGAGTCTGGTGGGAATAGAGTTGGAGACATTGACCTCGTATGACAGGCTGAAGTTGGGAAGCAAGAAGCTAGAGGTGTATCAGGCACTGATGCAACACGTGGCCAGGGACAATTCAGGCTTGAGCCTGGCTAGGAGAAAAGATGCCACATGTTTCTTGAGATGGACAATGTCAATGATGTCTGATAGCACCATCCTGGCATGCCACCAGAGAGCAAGTGGAAGTAAAACCATGGAGAGAAGAGTCTCAACGATCATCTTGAACGTATATCAGAGTACAGGAATAGAGAAAGAAGATGGTTCCAGACTATCCTTAGAGAACCATCGAAAGCTGGACGAGGTACGGAGGTTCTCTAATAAGAAGTTCGAGGAAGAACATGATGTTCACCGTAACCTGGCCTCGTCAGAACAGTACTCGAGACTCAGTGAGAAGGGGGAATACCAATATGTGTCTGGAGTGATGGGAATAGCCTACAATCCCTTCTTAGACTCGGAAGCTGGAGGAGCCCACAGAAACCATGAGGTAGCGGAGCTACTGAAGTTTTGGACAGAAAAGATAATGGAGATAGACGCGGTGGAGAAAGAGGGGCCGAGCCTGGGCCTGATTCTTGAGAAAACACCAGAGGTGATAAGCATACCGCGCTCAAACAGGAGAGTTGAAGTGAACATGGGCGGTGGAGATGGCTTGTTAACCACGAACTTGGGAGTGATATGGAAGCTACTAAGACCCTCCTGGTGTCCACATCCCCATGCGAGTCTAATCGAGGAAACCACCGAGCGAGTGAGGTTAGCACCAACGGAAGATGAAGATCTGGCGAAGTTGAGTGTGCTACATAAGCTAATCACACCCCAGATGCAAGAGCCAAGCGAAAGGACGAGCGACCCCGGGTCAGCAAAGAAATTGGAGCCGGGTAGCTGTCTGGATTCGACGTGTGGGAACGGAGAGCACATCTGCGATGGACGGTCATGCGTCAGAATACTGTCGTTTCAAAAAGAAGACCTGGTCACTTGGTTCGAAGACATCACAGAAAGGGAGAAAAGTGAAGTGCAAATAATAGCGGAATGTTACGCGAGAACCACGGTGAATATAGCGACAGCTCTCGGATTCTTCTCGAGAATGTGTGGTCTGCAGGCACTGGAGAGACTGGAGTCTGAACATCATTTAGTGACGGCGTTGAGCGTAGAATCATGGCCCGGGGTGTTGCAGGTGACTCAAAAACACATCCGGAGCTGGAAAGTTGGTCTTGAGGCGGAAATGGGATTTCCCCTGAGCGAAGCTTATGGCTTGCCATTGAACGCGAAATCGCTGATAGGGTCAATGATGGCCAACTTGTGCGGAAGTCACTACCCGCTACACATGGCGATGGTGGAAGTGTCCAGCCAGAGAATACTGGTGGACAAGGCCTTCTCAGTGCCCAAGTGCGTGAGGTTGGCTCGGATGTCGCATCACTCGCACAAGTTGTTGAGAAAAATCAAAGGGACAGTACCAAAAGAATTGAGAGATGACTTAAGCGAAATCTGGGGAGAAGATCTTCTGAAGTTGGAAAGAGAAAACACAAGCGATCACGAGAGACAAAACGTGATCGGGAAACCTGTGGGAAGTACTCCGAACCTGGAAGACAACGACACGATGCACGAGAAAATGATGGAGCTTGAGCCTCTCTTGGAAGCCTCAGGGGAGCGTAATCTCAGGAGCATTGAGATCTCTCATGGGGAATGCCCATGCCACTGTTTGGCACAAACGGTGTGGTATCCAGATCACAAGAACCTTTGCCTGGTGTGGGATGTGGAAGAGATTCGGTCGATCGGACTACCGGATCACCGGCAGAAGGTGACGCTCTTAGTAGTGAGTACGATGTTAGCTCTGAGATGGATAGAAGAGAATATAACGAAGTATCGGGAGGCGACGACGCCAACGGCTGAGTCAATATACGCGATAGACTACAGCAGGAGACTCGAGTTGTTTGAGACTGCGTGCAAAGTATTCGCCATACCGACGGAAGTCAGGCACGTATGGAGTCGCTTGAGGTACTTTCCATGGTTTCGGGCGACACTGACGTCTTGGTTGTACAGGGCAACGAAAGATCACATGAGAAAACATCAAAAGGAGTATCGACAGTTCCAGGCCGAGATTGGGCCGGAAGCTTTCAAGAGACCCCTGCTAACCCATCGTAATGCGATCACGACGGGATGGAAGAGAGTGGGTAAGATGTCTAGAGACAATACCAAAGCGAGGGAGTCGATACTAGAGGAAGACCTGGCGAAGAACGTGAGCTTGAGCCTGCACAACTCCTTTTGCTTGAACCGAGAAGCTAGGGTGAAGGCACTACCCAACCAAGCAAAGAGATTGCAGGAGCAGAGAGAATGGATGCGATCCTATGAACAGCTGAAGGCTTGGGAGGAGATTGTGATTAGTTCCGATGATGAAGAGGAACTGTTGAGACAGTTTGCCGCATCTAGCACTTCAGGATGCAGTACCTCCAAGGCGAAGAGTACGAGATGAATGGACAAATCGGATGGATCTTGAGTCTTGAGAGGGAAAGGGGGCTTGAGTGTGAATCCGAGTGAAACTTGGATTCACGAAAAAGAAATTTTAACAAAGCAAATATTGTTACTAATATACTATATCTATTATATAAATCGAAATGCTGCATGACAATTTCCTGATTGAATAGGACAAAAGAGATTTTAAAATGATTGGCTTGAAAAGCGAAAATTCAAGGGTGCAGGTGTGTGCAGATTTTGATTGCTGTTTAGCAATAGTGTGAAAATTTTACATGGCTGTGAATTTTGGGGTGTAGATAAGCTTAAGTCTGCTGCAAACTTCTGTAAATGACCACTGGCACTGTATCTTGAGCAACACTCGGTTTTCTGGGACTCACTGGCAGAAGACAGCACGCGATGAGGACATCGATCTCGAGTCCGGGGAGTATGTGCCAGTCGGTCATATTTGGAAGTTTGACCTTGAGAAGAGCAGAAAACACTTGATTTTGTAGTGAAATTTAATTTTTCAAAATTTCGAATGGAACATGTCATGCACGATTTTCTCGCGATAACTGAAAATCAGAAAAAGAAAAGAGAACAATTTTAGAACAATTGCGGGAAAGTTGTCAGATAAAAACGAGTGGGAAATTGCTATTCGCAATTTCCATCATAGTGAACAAGAGTAGAGCTGTCCTATCTGATATAGAAGACAGAGTATTCCCGAGAGAGTAATTATTCGAACTGGACCAGAGTGAACCTTCTACGGAAAGGTGGACAGCTTGAGTGTCCCAATGGTCCACATAAAACTTCGTTCTTGAGTTCAAACTTACCCTTACCATTCAAACTGATAAACATTGAACTTATCTAGTTACTTTAGTTAATTCTAGAGTTGCTCACCCATTTAATTACTTCCTGTGCTTGAGCGCATCAACATGTGAGTCCTTAATTTAAATTTCTAGAGTGTGTTTTACAATTGTTATGTTGAGGTAAGGCGAGTTTTAGGTTGATCCATCTGAAATGGATCAAAGTTCCACTGTCTAATAAAAAGTAACTTAACGGATTGTTCCGACCCGGTTTTTAACGGCGTTCATGTATTTTGGGTATCTAGAGACCTAAGTATGGGGACGTTTCTAATTCTAGAGTGGGGGGATATTTTAGTAGTAGCCTTTAAGCTGTAACGGGTCGTAGTCTCGTGTCACAAGCGAACCGAATTGGCTCCGACTGATTTGAGGTACAAAAACACAAGAGATGGTGTCCCTGACTCTTGAGCCAATGGTTATAGGGCCTATTTTTCTTAAGCCTCATGTGTGACTACAGTAGACGAATATTACATTCACATACATTCACTACATGAATGTCAAAAATGCAAAACCTCTTGACGCCAAGAAAAAGGTCTGCACGATGGTTGGTGCAACATAGGAAACCAAAAAAAAAATCCAAATAATCAGTCCCCACATAAACCAAGCTCCAATAATGCCAGAGACGAGGAAAACGATGACAAAACAACAAGCGATAAGTTTTGTAATCTTAGTAAAATTGTTGAAGGAATGTGACATTCGACCAGAATCGACAAAATGCAATCTCTGCAGTTTAAGAATTTTTAGCAGCGAGCCTTCCGAGTTACTGATTTTGAAGGATTAACGACGTTATTCGGATGATTAGTAGAACGGTGAAGGTCAAGATATTCTGGTATTTTGAAATTTTAAATTTTCGAAGTGATGACGTAACATTTCTGAGAAACGTCAGAAACGGCCATTTTGGCAGAAGAGCTGAAAAGCAACACAACAACGATAGTTGCACTGACGAAAACAACGAAGATTTTGATAGAAAAACAACAGAGACAAACAGAAGACCACTCCGAGTTGCAACTATTGTGTCGCTACAATAGTTGCAAGGCAGTTGCTAACAACAGTGAGGGGTGGAAACCAGCCTTCCGGATTACAGAGAAATCAAGCTTAACGTGCTTGATTCAGTGGATTCGAGAATCCGGAGGGGTTTCGGGACTGAGACTTTTATCATTTTATATAAATTTTAAGCTTCCCTGTCATGTCCTGAATTGAATTTAACTAACATCCGAATTCATTCTACTAAGATGAGAAGCTAGGAGTTGGGGGAAAGGGTTGATCCATCTTCGATGGAGATGATGATTTTTATCTACTGAACAAAAACAATAATAATTCAATAAGTAGTAGTAGCCCTGTTTTTAGGAGTGACCTCGTGGTCTGGGGATACTGAGACCCAGCCATGAGCTCACAATTTCTGCATGTAATTAAGTTAATTTGAGTGTTTTGACCGAAGCCGAAAGCAGTAGCGTTTTTTTGTCGACCCGATGTTAGAAAAGACCACCGAAAGTACTGGCTTGGTAGAGACGGTGAAAAGCATGTAAAGCTCTGTTTAGACGTTAGCCAGTCGTCTTAGGACTTAGTTTTATTTTCCGTCGATTTGTATCTTCCGGGCGAATGTTACATAGATGTTTTTATGGCGCTCCTGGGTGTTATTTTTTTTTAGCATCATGACCGGCAGAACCGTTAACGAGCACTCAGCGCCGAGCGGATGCTCACATTAACGCCCTTAATAGGCCTAAACCGCCGGGGCGGAAGGGTAGTTCGGAACGCGGAAGCCTTCCGGATTACCGTTAATAGCTTTTTAACTTAGTTAAGACCGAAAAATCACGAACCAGGAAGGGTGGGGGGATTCGCGGTCCCGTCGTTCCCTGAGGGGTTCGGGACCAAAAACACTTAAAGATATGAATAAAACCAAACAAAAAGTAGTATAGTACCCAAGAAAAACAAAAAACATAAAAAATAACCGAAAAAACCAAAAACAGTAAAAAAGTAAAAATCAGTAGAAATCATCCCCCAGACAAGATGTGATCCGACCCTCCCGTTTGTTGTTGATAGATATATTGTTGTTACAGGCATTTATATCAGTCAGGATCGTTACGATCAATTTTGTAGCCCGTTTGTGAGGCTTGTACTGTAGGGTTATTTGAGCATTTAAGCACGTTAATGATAAATTGCGCTGAATCCGGAAGGGTCAGCTGATTTGCGCTCAATTCGGAAGGGCTTGGGAGAAGACTGCTCCGGCAGGCAGTACAAGGAGCGACAGGAAGGGGCTCAATGACAACAACAACCGACTGTTGGGTATCGTTAACAAGTTTTGTATCCATTTTGGTACAAAAAGTAAGATAGTAATCTGTGGGGGGCTCGACAGTGCTGCACTGCAGTGACCCTTCACCGAACTGCGAATATCCGAGTTAAGCACCTTAATTCGGATATTAAACAAACCCGGAGGGGTATAGTATACTAAGATTATTACTTATATAGCCTATATTAATAGTCTTATATCGTTTTTCAGTGAAAAACACAGAAAGCAGACCGGTTTTTAGGTTCAAAATAGCGATATTTTGATCCCCCACAAATCGCGATTTTTGAGATATCGATATTTTTTGAAACGGAAAAAAGCGCTAAAGTAGTGTGTTACATCGTAACTGCACTACTAAAATAGATAGAACCGGTTAAGTTTAGTTCGAAAGTGGTTGGAACTACTTTGGAACCAAAAGCCGAAATTTCGTGATTTTTGAGAGAACGAAACACTATAAATTCAGAAAATTTTTGAAATTTTTGAGTTAGAACAAAAAAAAAACATTGTTCGGACAACGTTGTTCGGACAACGTCCACTACTGAATTTACAAGTTTTAAAACCCGCTACCCGAAAGCCTTCCGGGTTACAGAGAAATCGAACTTAACGTGTTTGATTTGGTGGATTCATCAATCCGGAGGGGAACTGGTAGCATAGTTTATCGCAAATTTTTTCAACAAAAGCGTTTTAGATTGGGTCTTTTGCATTGAACTAGGAGAGTATAGGCCCTCTGAGCTCGGATCATTAATTTTTAGGTCGAAAGGACCAGATTTGCGGAAAAAGTTTGGCGGAACCTGTAATAGAGAAATTTCTTGACTTTAGAAAAAAGACGTTTTGATTAATAACTTTAAAACTACTGGGCATATCCAGTTGATCTTGATACCAATAGATCAGAAATTAGTTGAGCTTATTGATAGGGACAAAAGTTTTTCGGAAAAATAAGCGTGAAAACTTTTTGAGATTGTTTTTAGCAAATTCGCCAATTTGGGAGTGTAGACCCTTCACGTTTTATAAATTTCTTTTAGAAAAGCCCTTATACCCCTAGCAAAAGTTGATAGCGGTTGAATAAAGTAACTTTAGGCTGTTCTAGACGAAAAGGGAAGGCTAAAGGCACAGCAAAACCTTAATCGAGCCGAAGTTAGGCGAGCGATAAGACCCTTCACCGTTAGCGTGAATTGTCAAATAAGAGGCTTAACTTCAATCCGGAAGGGTCTAGGAAAGCATTACATACCCTTCCTAGTTAATCTAAAAGCAAAATAGCATCGGAAAACGTATCCGGAGGGGTATAGGTTGAAAGAAGGAAATCTCCGAAAAGCTACTTTTACAAAACCGGAGGGCTCCCAATCCGGAGGGGTCAAAAATTTTTTCTTATCAAGGAGGGGTCTTATGGTTGCTAATTCGGAGGGGTCCAAATCTGGAGGGCTCTTATATTAACTAACTCAGAGGGATCCCAATCTGGAGGGGTCTAGATTTTGTTAGTCCGGAAGGGTTCTATTTGTGCCAATCCGGAGGGGTATTATTTTATTAAAGGACTTAGGTAGACGGAAGAAAGACTAAAGTGAGAGGTATTAGGTTATTAGCAGACAGGCTAGGAATCAGTGACTGCACTGGTAACTTGCCTTTCAATAAGAACCAGACCAAAACAAAACATGTCCGAACTCGGATATTCGCGACACTAAGTCTAAACTAAGAAGAGCGTAATTCATTGGTGTGGATTGAAACCCAATACGTTTTTGTGAAAAGTGAATGCCCTGAGGATTTTAGTAGGTCTAGCTGGGAGAGTCCGAAGGCAGATAGGTAACACAGTACTCGTTGGGTGCAATAGACGCCCACTTGAGAAAATTACTGCCCTCAAAGTTTTGTCTGTTTGGTGCAGCACCAAGCAGGGAAAGCTTTTTCTTTAAAAAACAAGTTCGACTATTGTACTGCGACCGACTAAAAGTACAAAACACATACGTTTTTTTATAGAGATATTCATATTCTGTCATTATATATTTTTTTTGTTTTTGATTTTAAGTCAACATAAACTGCGCTTGATTGGGTAGTGAGTACACTATCTTTTAAATTGACTGATAACATCATATTGTGCTAGTTTCCAAATCTTACGACCGATAATCGGTTAGTGTGAATCAATTATATACAAACTGTACTCTGATAACATACAAGGATTCGTGGTCACTATTTTATAGAATCCTGTGAAATTTATTGTGTTGTGTCATTATTATTAGTAGTCAAACTATAAGATCACTAGCAATCGAATTAAGTGTATAGGCATTAAGAAGTGACTAATAGAGAATGAGTCTAGACAAGTCAAGGATACCTAAACGAGGTAATAGCTCTAGGAAATTCATACCTGAGAAGCAAAGAAAAACGATGACCGATCCTTTTGTGGATTGGATCAAACGAGCCCGGACCGACAAAGGGGAGACGGTTTCAGGCAAAACGGTTGTAACAAGGAGTCAGAAGATCTCAGAAGAGAGAAAAGAAATGTTGGTAGTGGAGGTCAATACAGACCAAGTCATGAATGACAACCAGGAAGTACATGGACTGGATGGGAGAGGAAGAAGGCTGGCGAGTGAATCTACTCCGGTAGAACAAGGCCATGATTTTGCCACTTCCACCCGGACATTGGATCGAGAGGAGATGCCGGAACTGTCCGACATCTCAACTGAAATAGCGGCAACTAGAGGATCTCCAACAGACAACACTATGATGGCAGGCAGGACTGAGAAACAAACAACGTCATCATCGTTCTCAGAAAGAATGAGGAACACCTTAGGAAACATCTTTCCATTCACCATGGGAGGGGGCGCGGGAAATGAAGGTGAATCACAGGAGGAGGAGGACGAAGAAGAGCAAGTGGACTGTGGATCTCAAGTCAGCCTCAATAGTTCGACCCAGGAGAATGAGGCATACGTAGGAAGAGAGACTGGAACCATGGACAAATTTTGTGTAGTGAGAACGATAAGCAAAGAGGTAAACACACCGGGCCAGTCAAGAGACTTCGCAATTATGACAAATTCAGAGCTGCAAACTGGGGAGAGTAGAAACAGAGGGCTGGGCAACGCATTGGCGGATCCTGAGGTGGATAATGAAAAGACGTCGAGGCAGAGAGTCAAGGCCCGGATCTCGACCAGCACGAAGCTACCTGGGACCGACAGGGTTACACCGCCACTAGTGACGCCACTCGTGGATAACGGGGCAGCACTAGAAGAAGCCTTAAACAACATAGTGGACAGTTTAGGAGAACAAAATGAACAGATGTCCATAAGAATGAGTGAACTAGAAAGGGCAGTTCACATTGAAAGAGAAAGTCTGCGGGAAGAAATAAACCGCAATAGACAAGAAGTTGGCAGGAGCGAAAAACGCTTGAAAGAAAGAACAGACGAGCATATGGCGAAGAACTTGTCGCGAATGACAAGAGAAGCGGAACAGCGAGAGTTACGCTTAAGAGACGACATGGAGAAGTTAAGAATTCAGCAAGAGCAGTCTCTTGGGACTCTTGACACAAAGATAGACGCGATGATGGAGAGGCGAACTCAGGCTATCATGGATAGGTTGGACGGGCTACTAAGCAGCAAGAGTGGACCAAAAGAAGGAGAGCCGAACTCGGGAGGTCCCAGCAGGGAACCGAGGGTGAACTTCAATGAACATCAAAGGAGGAAGACAAATGGATCCACTAGAGGCAGGGGCAGTTCATCAGGCTATGCCGCAAGGGGTAATACAGCATGGGGCCCGAACAGTAGAGCAAGTTCAACGGGGAACAGACAAACCTCGAACGAACGACCAACGCAAAGCACACATGCGACCGGGAGAAGCGATTCTGGCAACAGGGGGCATGCAAGCCCGAGGAGGAGTCATGTGGGCCAAGCGGGAAACACTCACGGCGATTCGGATTGCAGGGATGCACCGCATACAGAGCCTCAGACGAGGTTTGAGGACACTCAGGCGGGACACTCAAGGGATGCTACGGCAATGGCCACAGCATTTGAATCCCTAAACAGGTCTTTGGAGACATTCCTTACAAGGTTATCCAGAACCAATGAACGCAGTGAGAAATCCAGAAGGGTCTTTAACAAACCAAGATGCTATAAAGATGAATCTGATGGCTGTATTGATACCTGGATAGAGGTAATGAAGCTGCATTTCGAGGAAGAGGACTTGTCGGAGAGACAGGAATGCAGTGCGCTCCTCAGCAACTTGGAAGGGACAGCCCTGAATTGTGTCATGGCCATGAAGCAATATCAGCGTGACACAGCTGAGAAAATCGTCGAAATCTTGTTAAACCGTTTCCGATCAGGGGTGCAGGGGCACCAAGCGATGATGCGCTTCGAGAAACGGAGGCAACGAGAAGATGAAACGATAGACAAGTTTCTCGATGACTTGGAAATGCTGAGAAGACGCAGCCAACCGGATGAGTCAAACCGAAGGATGAACCTGGCCGTAACCTCAAAATTCATCGATGGTGTGAAGAATGATGAACTTCGAACGATGCTAGCAACGCATTACACACCACTATCAACCAATGCGCCAACACCAGAGGAGTTGAGGCTCAAGTCAAAAGAGTATTTTTCGTTGAAACCTCATTCGAGATCTGGATACTACAAGAACAATTATGGCAATTTTAACAATGGACCAGCAAACCAAGGGAACAATTGGTACAAACCGAGGGATGATATGGACAAGAGACGCTCTTGTGCCAATTGCAGTTCAACGGACCATCATGTGTCAGCATGCCCAACTTACAAACAAGGCATGAAAGCAATAGGCTTTAGCCTCGAGGACAAAGATGCGTCAGAATTGGACCATGAGGATTTCATGAGAGGAGTTATTGCGAAAATCGGCCCAAGGTGTTTCGTTTGCAACTTGGAAGGTCATTTTAAATCAGATTGTTCGCAATTCTGGGATGCAGTGGCAGACATCAAGCATCCAAGACATGAAGAAGCTTTGTCAGGAGTCAAAGCCAGCAAGGCTCGCCTTTTGAGTGAAGCGGAGGTACGCAGAAAGGATAAACCTCAAGAGCTGGCGGCAAAGAAAATGCAGGCGGTAACAGAGGAGACACGTGAACCGGAACCAGCAACTGTGGCTGATGACTTCAAGATTGATTATAAGGCAGCCGCGAGGGATGCTCTAAATAGAGTGCAGCAGGAACTGGTGACGAAAGAGATCGAACAAAAAGTGAAACTTGAACTGGAGAATGAGAAACTTCAGGAGCAACTGAATACCTTCGAAGCAACGGAGTTCGAAGAAACTAAAGCACCAAGCAGTTTGAGCATGAAACTTAATGTGATCTCCGGTCAGAGGTTCGGCATATTGCCGCAAGGAAGCAAGATACAGTCGATAATCTCAGTGGCTGGACACCAGGTGATCAGAAATCTGAGTGAACCATCCGAGTTCACTTTGATGCATTTGGACACATATGCAGATTATCTGAGGCAGGTGGAGCCACGCACCGTGTCGAGAGCTGTGCGAGCACTACTAACGACGGGTGGCCCTCGCATGAAGAAACTTCATGGACGCTACCTAGAGGTCTATGGGCCGTATCAAGTGATGCTGAACGTGGATGGAATCAGTATCTACACCAGGACTTATGTAACAACAGATGATGACCAAATGGGGCAGATCTATTTGGGTGAGGAGGAACTCAAGGATCGCAGGATAGGCCATGACGCCATGATGGAACAAGACGCAGTACACATTGGGTATGAAGCAGATGTGACTGCACATCTGCTCGACACCAACGGAACAAAAATCGGAGTCACAGGGCTTCTGGACACAGGAGCGGTAGTGAGTGTGATGCCGATAAAAACTTGGGAATGAATGGGCTTCACGCGGGAAGATCTAATTCCAACGAATCTCCGACTGGCCGCCGCCAATCGAGGAGCTATTTACGTAGCCGGAAGAACACCAATAACGGTCCTCCACATGGGAGGACGGGATCTTTGGATGAGCTTCCTGGTGGTAGAGAATTTGGACGACGCCGACCAATTCATCTTGGGCAGAGATTTTGTCAGGAATTTTGACGTGATTATTGACTTGAACAACGGTCTGATACGGATTAGAAACCCGGACCGGAAGTATGTTAAGAGACGAATTAATAGGATAATAACAGACGAAGACAAGGTACCAATTTTTTTTAGATAGAAAGATAAAACTACAGCCAGGACAAGCTGTGGTGGCAATTTTTAGAATGAGAAATTTGAATTCGTTAAGTGATAGTAAACAGGTTTGCTTAGTACCGAATCCAAATAGTCAGAGTTCGGTGATTTTAGGCCGGAGCTTCTCGGTAACGCGAAACGGACTGTGTGTCAGTGTGTTATTGAACACACTGGACACCACGTTTTCAATCCAGCGTGGAAAGAAGCTTGGTTACGCTTTACCGACGAGGACCGACTATGAGGAGACACAAAACTTGAAGAAACACAATGTGAAAGACTGTCCTTATCATGCCAATAAAGATAAAATTTTAAAGAGGATTAATAAATTAAAATCTATTCATAAATTGTTTTCAATGAAATCCGAAACGGACGCGGCTTATCAAGCTGCTCGAATTTTCCGGAACGCCCCTCGTCATATTAACTAGAATCTGACAAACCGATTTTGCCAGAGATAGAACATTTAAAGGCAAAATAGGTGAGGGAGATTTCGAAAAATTGCGGGACCTCCTAAATCGGAACGCAGATGTATTTTCAAAACATAAGGCGGATATCGGTTGCTGTAATTTCGTCGAACACGAAATCGAACTTGAAGAGGGCGCCGTTCCCCTCTTCGGCGCTGTAGTTGCTGTAGTATTGCTGTAGTAATCGGTTGCTGTAGTATTGTAATCCGCCGTGTGTCCTTAGGGGGGGGGGGGTCTTTTCGACGGTAGGAGTCTTTGGGGTCCTACCAAAAGTAGGGTCCAAAAGGACCCATCTTTTTTAAAGACCCCAAAGTACCCTGCCCGAAATAAAAAGACCCCTCTCTAAGGACACCCGACAGACAAAATACTTTGGTATTTATTTTCGCGCGGTGGTTAAATTTAATCCCTTCCAAACTTTCCCACTGTTCAACTAAATAAGTTTGAGACCCCATTAAAAAACTGACCTGCTTGAGAAGGAGGAAGGACGTGACAAATAATAAGAGGGTAAGAAGGTAAAGAGGACTTGATAAATAATAGATAAAGTAACATATAAAAAAAAAGAAAAAATAAAATAAAAACGGAATGTTGACAAGAGTACGGATAGGAGAGCAGAGGAAGGGTTTACGGCCACATCCGCATGTCGTCTTCGGGATCCGACCAAGGGACATGAAGAATACTGACTAGACGCTCCATTTGAAGTTTGAAGCGCCACTCAGTACTCTCGAATCCCGCACCCAGAGACTCGCACAGCCAGAAATTTTCCATGCTCCCCACATCAACACACACATATTCAAATATGCCCTCCTTTTTCTCAAATGCAACCTCAATGTAATGCAGCTTAAAATTCGCTGCAGTGGTGGCCGGGGTAAACTCTACGGTCACACCAAAGATATTTTTGCCTTCGTGAGTTCCAGGTCCCACATAAGGCAAATCAATGGGTGACTCGTGGAGACCACCAAGGGGAATATCCATCTAAACACATGAAAATAGGTTGAAATCATTAGTTAGAAATAGGAGTGAGTAAGTGGTATCTAGAAGGTTACTTTCATTTCCACTGGCTTGAAATTCAGCAGGTCGGAGAAGTGCTGGAAAAATTTTAAAAAAATGAAATTGGAAAAACGTAGAGTTACTTCAAAAGACTTGGAAATTATTCATGAAATTTTTATTACTTTGAAAAAAACCTATCCGGAAAACACCAACCGTCGAAATTATTTCCTAGCTGCATGTTCACTGTTCTTCTTCTCAACTACTAATGATATAAATTACGATGTTGCTATCAAGTTGAGACCCTATGGGGGTCTGATCGGTATAGACAATTCTTGTTTGGATAAATATTTAAATGATTCGAAAATTTTACGAATGCATGCTATTTTACACGATGCCGCCGGTTTTGTCCGCGAAGTTTATAACACTGGTCCCCCATACTGCTATGTTTTACCATGGAAATGTAACAGTAGTTTGATTGGTCACTTGAGTGGAATTACGTTTTGTTTGTATATCAAACTGAAAAAACCGAAACTCTACCATTTATTAGAATGCTGAAGGAAAAATCAGTTGTGGTGGATTTTGAGGGATTTCGACACCAGAAAAACACATTTATAGTAAAAGAATTAGCTATAACAACTTCCGACTACAGTGATTCCCTAGTTTTTCTACCTCCAGTTAATTTCAATTCCCTTCCAAAATCTGAACAAAAAGCCTACAACTGGCTGACAAATTATTTGCACGGACTTCATTGGGATAGCGGTGATTATTTATACCTGAATTTGAACCAAATCATTCAAAGTTTTGTCTTAAGAAACCCCAATGCTGTATTCTACGCCAAAGGAAAAGAAAAATCTGATTTTTTATCCAAATACTTAGACCGTAAAGTTGTGAATCTTGACGATTTGGGCTGCCACGAGTCGAACAGCTATATTTCAAGAATTTTGTGAATTGTAACAAACACCTACCGCACCATAACTCTAAAAATCATTGTGCATTAAAAAAGTCGAAAGCGTTCTTTGATTGGTTGAAAAATGAGTGTCAACAACGAGCGTCAGGGGAAAGTGGAGACATACATATCTCCAAATTCAGTTCTTTGTGCTTGGATGACACCAGAAAGTAACATAAAGATTTCATTGACCAGGATTGAACGCATTGATTGTAGAGGCCAAGTAGTTCAACGAAAAGAACAAGTTACACTTTCTGAAGAAGAGTTGTGCACTTTGAGGAGGTTCTTCCCCCTGATTGACCAATTCATCTACTTTCAACGATTCAAATACATCAGTAATGTTACCCAGCAAGCGCGGTCTTTGTCTTCCCAAGCTAGTCTTAGTGCCCAAACGTCAACCAGGAGTTCAAATGGATCTAACCAGCAGTGAACTACCCAATGAGATTCAAAAAATAATAAGAGAAGATTCTGTGAAGAAAATTGTGTATCATGCCAAAACTGATCATGTCCCAGCCAATTATGTTTTGGAAATGCACTATGATTTTGATGATGATAATAAACCGAGTGTCTATACAGGTTATACACGATATGAAATTTATTACTGTTCAGATGCTTAATTAATTTTTTTATATATGATATATATTTTTCATTCTGCAAGTTCGAGAGTGAGGGAAAGCGGTAGGGAAATTGAAATGAATGACACAGTAGTTGACGAGACTGATGGAACTATAGTTACCGATTTTGTGTATGACGAAAATCATATGGAGAAAAAATCATGGAAATTTTGCAATAACGTGAATGTACCACGGTCTGAAGTAGTTTTCATGTCACAAATGGTGTTAATTCTGATTTTATTGGCTTTTTGTATTTTTAAACTTTCATTAACGCAGGTAACTTGTGAAGAAACCTCAATTTGGTTTTCAATTTTATCGGGTTTAGTTGGTTATGTATTACCAAATCCAAGAATATGAATAAAGTTATTGATACATCTACGAGACTTTTTTTAGCCATCGTGGGCCCCTCGGGTTCTGGAAAAACAGAGCTGATATTCAAATTGTTGAAAGGAAAAACATTTTATCCCAAATTTCAAAGAGCCTTATACTTTTACAAAGAGATTCATCCTCTTTATAGTGAAAAATCCAATACCCACAGCATTGATCTAACTTTCATAAAATTCAATGGCTTTGACAGTTTGCGAAACCTTGAAAACATTCTTCTAGTTTTTGATGATTCATGCGAAGAAATCTATAACGATAAAGACTTTGTCAAACTTGCAACAGCAGGAAGACACCGAGGACTAGATGTAATATATGTTAAACATAATTTGTTCCAACAAAGCAGATGGTCTCGAACAATTGATTTAAACACATCACACATCATTCTGTTCAAATCACCTCGTGATATTCAGCAACTTGATCATCTTGGAAGACAATTGAACAACACTAAATTTTTGAGACACTGTTATCAGCTCGCTACAAAAGACACATACGGTCATCTTTTAATCGACTTGGATCCGCGTACATCCGATTGTTTGAGATATTGTTCAAACATTACACCACCTGGTCCCTCAATTTTTTACTTACCAATAAATCAGGCAGAGGTTACACCTCTCACAAATGAACGCGAAAAAATTATCTATTCTGCAGCACATGGTACAATTGAATCCCAGCCAGCTCCGAAGCTTCATTAGAAAAACAACAAATCCTCAAGTTATTTCAGTTATATGTGAATGTTTGCTCAATGTAGTCAATGGCAATGTATCTGTTAATATTCCAAACATTGAAAATTTCGAAGTGGCATACAAACTTTTAATCAGCCGAAAAACAAAACTTGAACGAAAACGAGCAATTATTCTAACGAAACAAGGTTTCAACTTGATCAGACTGATACTTTACTTCTGCAACAGATACTTACCATCAGCATAAAACATGGCAGCAGAAGAGTTTGTTTTAATTCCAAAACATACATATATCCGTGAGCAACCGCATGCATCACAAGTGCTGTTTAACAGTTCAATTAAACACAAAAAGCCCCAGTTATCTTACTTGAACCGCATGAGACCTCTAATACCCACGAAGCATAACTCAGTATCGACTGAAACTCTTCCACTACCCCTTCCCCCAACACCTCCCTCAACGCCTATTGTTGACCCTGGGGAACAATCAACAGGACTTCTTACAGAAGATGAGACTAATCAATATCAGGAAGGTGGGGAGGAAGAGGAGAAGCGGATTGTGGATGAGAAGGAGCGAAAGGATAATAAAATAAACTATGAACGCATTCTATTACAATTGCAAATAATGGAGGATAAAAAATTCACGAGAGCTAAAAATATCCTGGAGGTTATCAAAAGCTCAACTCGAGTCTCAATAAACGCCATGGATGAAACAATTTATGTTGACAATGTACCAACCGGTCTCAAAGCAGCATCATTTTTGTATGATATACAACAGCAAACTAAAATACTACACAACCCTGCTTACATAATGATTTTATCCGCTCTCGAACTTACCGAAGAGTCTGTTATTAACAAGTATGCCAAACACGCGGTTCAGTCAAAGATTAAAGAACAGGCCCAACGAAAAACCAAAAGTCCAACCAAATCTCCGTCAACCTCGGGCAAAACAAAAACCCTCGACAGTAGTAAGCCATCATCAAGTTCAAAACAAACCAAACGACTCAAAACAAGAAAGAAAGCCACCACGGAAAGAGTCAAAGAAAGAGAGAAAGACGAAGACGACAGTGAATCGTACGGTACGCCCTATAACGATTCAGATTCTTCAACGTCAGAAAAGACGGAGACAAAAAGTAAAAGATGGGAAACCTACACCAACTGAGGAAAAACTTTTGAAAAAGAGTTACACAGATAAAGGTCCAGCATTGTTCGGTAGTGTTAAAACTTTGAAGGCTACAACGGTCATACCAAGACGAAAAGTTAAACATTTTTTACATACAGAACCATTTTATACAAAATACCGAACAGTTCGCCGCAAAATAGCTCGGCTTAAAGTGATAGTTTATGACATAAACGAAATATGGTCAATCGATTTGGCATATGTTGATAAACTAGCAAAATACAACAAAGATATCAAATGTCCCGTTATCTTCGCGTGCAGCCACTGAAATCAAAGTATGCCACAACAACTGCAGAAGCGTTCAATCAAATGATAAAGACAGAGAAACCGAAAAAAGTCTGGGTAGATAAAGGCACCGAGTTCAAGGGGTCATTCAAAACTTTATGTGAGAAAAAGGGTATCAAGACATATACAACAGAGAGTGAAAAGAAGTCCGCTTTCGCCGAGAGGAACATCCGATCACTAAAAAGTTTGATTTATAAGTATTTGGAGGACAAATGGACCTACTCTTACATCGATAAGCTTCAAGACTTTGTCAACACAATAAATTCGAGAACAAACCGCGTCATCAAATTAGCCCCCAATAAAGTGACAAAAAAGGATGTTCCACGTCTAATTTCATTAAGAGCGGAACAATCATTGAAACTGGTTCGCCGACCAAAGCTCTACGTTGGCGATTTTGTGAGAATAGCAAAAATTGACATCCCTTTTCGAAAAGGTTATAAACAATCCATCACTGACGAAGTTTTTGAAATATTTGACATACCAACAAGGAACCCACCGACTTATAATCTTATCGACGCTGATAGAGAACCAATAGAGGGTAAATTTTATGAGCCCGAACTAATCAGAGTATTGGAAAAGGAAGGGTCAAGCTAAACAATGTCTAGCAACTTTGGAGGTGACAAAGATTCCTTTAGTATTACATTGGTGTCATCAGCCTCAATGAATATCTTCATTGACAACTCACTAGCGATTTTTAAAAACCTGCTGAGTGAAAATATCGATCTGCAAGGCGAATGGAGAGTTGCATTGTCAGAAATAACGTTTCCCACTCATTTTAACAATGTAACAGATACTAAAATAGTGTACTATAAAAAAGACAAAGTTAGAGCAAGTCTTAAAGTGGCAAAAGATAAAATATCTAGACCATATGATGGAGAGAAAACTGAAATAACAAAGGGTGAATATGGCGAAATCGAGAAATTATTCAACGAAATCAATCGGAAGGTTGATCTTGATAATTTCACTTATAGCATCGACCCCATTACCAAACATCTTTCAATTTGGATGCATTATTGGGAAGGCATTACCTTTGAGAGCCCACAAATTCCTAGTATTTTGGGTTTCAAAGGTATAAGAGATGGAACGGGCTACCATATCGGCTATAAAGAATCCAGTCATATCCATAGCACTCTCACATCGCAAAACTTCATTTCCGACTACCCTGTCGATATCTCTGCTGGAGCCCAAATGATGTTTATCTACTTGGATATAATCCATTATCAGATTGTGGGTGACACCAAAGCACCGTTGCTCAGAGTCATTGATACTAATCGACGAGTGAAAAACGGTTACGTGTGCAGCATTGAACCAAATCATCGCAAAGTTTTTAGCAACTCATCATTTAAAATGTTTTAAACAAATACTCACCACAAACGCACTTTTGTAACTTTTGACGTTAACAAATTTAAAATTTTGACATGGAATGATTTTTTGATAATGACACGATTTGGAATTTTTATGATTTGGAATGAATTAAGATATTTAAACTTTTTGGAATTTTTATGATTTGGAATGAATTAAGATATTTAAACTTTTTGGAATTGAAAAAATTGGAATGTTATTAGATATTGAGTCTTCAAAATATTCAAATTTGGGAACCGTTTTCGTTATTAATACTAGAACTGGTCTTACAAAGCTAAAATATGTTTATGGGCTAATCTTTGTTCTTTATTTAGATTCAACTAGCAAAAGGAGTGCAAAAGGAGTAGTACAACACTCCCAGCAGCAACTTACACACCAGAGGTTCAGGGAAACATTACTGAGTGGAAAAACCCTTCGTATATACAACTACTCAATAAAATCGAAAGCCCATACCAACATAACCATAGCGCAGAACCGAATTGCCCTTTCACCCTTCGATAGTAAGCGGTTCTTACTATTCGACGGGATAGCTACATTGCCCTTTGGACACAGGTCTACAGAAGAAAATGTGTTCTTCGAGGCCATTGCGGAAGAAAGCGAGTGGGCAAACTCACAGTTGACAAATACCCCGACTTATAGCAGCGAAAACAGCGAAAGCTGGCAATCGCCGGAATTCCGGGTCCCAGATTGGGGCTTTCTTCAAGAAAGCTATACGGAGGAAGAGCTTCAAGAAGAAAGCGCAGCTAGCAGTTCAAGAGACCCTCCGCCTATCAATAATCCATTCATTCTAACAGAAGCGTCTGTTCGTTCTAGTCAGAAAAAAAGGAGAAAACTTGATAAAGTTGATCAATAAAATTTTTCACTTGAAAATGTCGGCCAAATTGCCTTGTTACTTGGAATTACGGCTGTACATTTGTAAATATAAAACATTCAGCAAACATTGTTTTAAGTTAAATAGACCGGCGCAAAAGAGACTGGTAATTGCAACTTACCCTTGAAGCAGGAGCGAAGGATTGAAGCAGGAGCGAAGTTTCCCAAAGTAAGCTAATAGTAAGGCTAAAAGAATCAAAATGGTGCAAGTCGAAATTAAGGGAGACTTGGAAATAAGTTTGAAAATAAAATAAGAAAGAGAAACGAACAATAATTACCAAAAATTTTTAAAAGGAAATGTGAATGGTACTTTATGTAAACTCATATTTATATGAACGAAAAGGATTAGCTTTTAGATAAAAATAAGCGAAAAAACCGCAGCCGGATATACCCATACTTATTTAGTGGTGGGAAAGTTTGGAAGGGATTAAATTTAACCACCGCGCGAAAATAAATACCAAAGTATTTTGTCTGTCGGGTGTCCTAAGAGAGGGGTCTTTTTATTTCGGGCAGGGTAATTTGGGGTCTTTAAAAAAGATGGGTCCTTTTGGACCCTACTTTTGGTAGGACCCCAAAGACCCCTACCGTCGAAAAGACCCCCCCCCCCCCCTAAGGACACACGGCGGATTACAATACTACTGGCGGATATCGGTTGCTGTAATTTCGTCGAACACGAAATCGAACTTGAAGAGGGCGCCGTTCCCCATAGGGAAGGCGCAAGACGAATGACGCCACACAAATCGGAAGCGTGCCGAGCGGAAATAGAAATGTTGCTTGAATACGACATGATAGAACCCTCGAAATCGCCATGGGCTTGCGGGGTAGTAATGGCGAAAAAGAAAGGGGGCAGCTGAGATTTTGTTGCGACTTTCGTTACTTGAACGCGGTAACGATAAAAGATGCGTACCCGATACCGCGAATAGACGAGAGCCTATCTAAGCTTGGTGATGCCAAGTTCTTCACCACATTGGACTTAGGTTCTGCTTTCTGGCCGGTCCCTCTGCGGAAGAAGGACAGAGAGAAAACCGGATTCGCGTGCGAATTGGGATTGTACCAGTGGAAGAGGATGCCCTTCGGCTTGTGCAATGCAACGGCCACTTTTCAAAGATTGATGGCTCAGGCTTTGACGAGAGTGACCAAGAAGTACGGGAATCTCGTGATGTGTTACGTGGATGACGTAGTCATAGCGACACCGACCCTGGAAGACCGCATTGATAGGCTCGATGAGGTCTTTGGATGCACGAAAAGAGCAGGATTGAAGTGCAAACCATCGAAATGTGAAATCCTTAGGGATTCGATTAAGTACCTGGGAAGAATGGTGGATAGGCATGGTGTGAGGCCGGACCTGGAAGCAGTGGAAGCAGTGTTGACATGGAAAGCTCCCAGAACGGACACACAGCTCCTGAGCTTCCTAGGGTTTGCCAATTACTACCGGGAATTCATAAAAGGATATGCGGACAAGGTGTACCCGATGCAGAAGCTGATGCGCAACAAGGGGAAAAAGTTCGAATGGAAGGATGAGGCACAGGTTGCTTTCGAGAACATAAAGCGGGAACTTTGCGAAGCGCCAGTGCTAGGCATGCCTACAGAAAAGGGCATGTATGTTCTTGACACAGACGCATCGGTAGTGGCCATCTCAGGAATATTGCATCAAGAGCAAGAATGGAACGGAAGAACAGTTCTCCGTCCCATCGCATACGGCAGCAAAGTCTTGAGTGAGACAGAGATGAAGTATGGCGCACCAAAAGCAGAAATGTTTGCAGTAGTCACCTTCGTGGAAAAGTACCGAGCATACTTGGGGAGCGCTCCCTTCAAGTTACGCGTGGACAACAGAGCGTTATACTGGTTGAAGACCTACTCGATGGATTAGAGTTATATTGGTAGATGGATAGTAAGATTGGATGGCTACCATATGATAATCGAACATAGGATGCGTGATAAACACCAGAATGCTGACAGCCTCAACAAGAAAACTGAGTTCTATGAAAGATTGGAGCAGAAGCAGGCCAATCAGGCGGAAACAAAGGAGGGATTCTCGTTTCTGAACAAAGAAACTTATGAAGCGCTTCCCCTAACGAGATGGCTGGATAAGTCTGGACATCCAATTCCAGGGCATCCTGAGTTACCAGTAGAGAAAGCAGCCGAGATAAAGATCCTATCCAAGGTGGACCCGGTCCCCTTGGATCTGTTGCTGCGCTCAAATCTAGTACAGCAAGAACTCTCTCGCATGAACGTAAACAGCCTCTCATTATTGGATAAAACGGTGCAAGTCACACCGCAAGTGATGCGGATGCTGGGTGGATTGTTAGAAAGAGAAGTGACCAGAGATGACCCCGAGTGGACAGCAGCAGTGGTATCGCTAACAGTCAGTGAGAAGGTGAAGATCATGCCGTCCAGACGACAGCACGCAGAGAAAGAGAGGGATTGTAGGACAATAGTTCAGCAACTAGTATCCTCAATACCCCACGAGATTTTAACCAGTACTTCTTACGGACAGAAGGAATAGGGGAGCAGCAGGCGAAATAAAACCGTCACCTTTGTGGACCAGGAGAAGGAAGGTGAAAAGGTAGGACAAAATCTGCTGCAAGACTATTTGTCCGGGGAGACGAATGATGAGAAAAATCAGCGATCACAAGATCAACACCCGGGACAAGAAAATTTTTCCGGGGAGTCTGAGATAGACGAGAAAATTCCTGATGGAAAACAGGAACTAGAGAACAAAGTTTTGTCCGGGAAGTTCAGATGGATGCGAAGAAGGCACAGACATGATCTGCAGAACCGTGCAGTCTCCAGCACAATCTCTTCAACGGATGACAATTCCCGTAACTCAGGAATGGACACCTATTCAGACAGGAACTCGAGCTCGGTATCAGAACTGTCAGAACTAGCGATCCACACACTACTAGTGGAAACTCGGGCAAGGGATCTGGACAGAGAGGTGTACCAGGATCCTGACAGCGATCGCTACCTTATACCAAGCGAAAGAGTCTTTGACAACGCAGCGGATGACTTGCAGACATTAGCGGTATCGAAACGTTCGATAAGCCTGTTGCCGGAAAAGAGGTAGTCAGGACTGATCTTCAGCCGTTTAAACAAGAAACACAGCTGTTGGCGAAGATTCGGTGCGTTAAGTGGGAAGAAGACACACACCAGCCCAACGAGCTGAATAGTCAGATGAGGGTCATGAAGACGTACTTAAAGGCGAGATACAGACTCTCGGATCTTCTAAGGGCGCAAAAAAAATGATCGCATGACAAGCAACCTGAAAAGGTGGATCGAGAATGGTTCTCCGGATAAAGGAGACCTCGAGGAAGATAGTTATCGCATCCTGAGACAGTACTTCATGCAGAAGGAAGGGAGGTTATATTTGAACAAGGACGGGATTGTGGCTTGCAAAAGAAGGGAGGAAGACAGAGTCCTATACAAGTATAACGCGATAGTGTTACCGCAACTCTATCAGACAGAGCTATTATTCAGGTCACATGATCAGATGGGCCATCAGGGGATCGACAAAGTATATCAGAGGATCCTGAAGCGCTTCGAGTGGCCTGGGATGAAAAAAGCATGCGAGAAGTGGGTAACAGCATGTCTGTCATGCCAACAGGACAAGGATCCAAGGAAGTTGCGATTTCCTTTACAATCGATCGAGTTGTCTGAATTCAACGAGGTGGTGCAGATAGATCACCAGAAAATATGCATGACAGACAGTGGTTATAATCAGGTGTTGGTCATGATAGATCGTTTTACGAAGTATGCAGAGGCCGTGCCCTGCATAATTGCCTCGGCGGAAGAGACATGCGACCACCTGATCAAAACGTGGATAGCAAGACATGGTTGTCCGATGACGTTTCAATCGGATAATGGAACAGCTTTCGTAGGAGAGCTTACGAAAGAGCTTATGAGACGCTCACAAGTCGCTCAGGCTCACTCCACGACATACCACCATCAGACGAATGGCTTAGTGGAAAGACAGAATAGGACGTTAGTGTTGATGCTGAGAGTATATTGTTCCAGGTACATGACCGATTGGGACAGATACCTTCCACAGGTGATGGGAGCATATAACAGCACGCAACACTCCACCACCGGAGTCAGTCCACATATGATGCTAACTGGACACGAAAAGTCTTTACCCTTAACCTTCTTCTACCCAGAGTATGTGGGAAAGAAAACGTCCCCACAGGTCTACGTGAGGGATGTGATCAGACGCCAACAGGAGTTGAACGATTTGTGTAGACGAAATACTTAGCAAGCACAGGCAAGGCAGAGGAAAAGATTCGACAAGAAAGCAGCTGGTGCAAAGGCTTACTCGGTGGGAGACTACGTATGGGTATTTCAGAACGTTATACCACCGAAAGGGACGAAAAAGCTCCTAAAAAAATGGAGAGGACCCTTCATGATTACAGAGGTGCACCAGGAGGGACGCTTTTATAGACTGAGTACTGGCCGAGCCGCCCACTACGAGAACATCAAGCCACACAATCCATCGACAAAAGACTGGTGTATACCTGCAGACATGGAAGAAGGGGATTATCTAATGATGAATCCTTGCTTGTGAGGTCAATGAAAAGGGCCTCAGGGAGAAGAACGATGGAAACGAAGTCGTAGAGGAAGGTACGGATACACCGCTGGACCTGGATCCAAACGAGGAGATCGAAGCGGACGATGAAACTTTACCCTACGCAGAGGAAGATTGGCAGGATCCCGAACAGATAGAGGTTCCCAAGAACTTGGAACCGGATCTTCCGTTCACGATACAGACTCGTCAGAAGGACAGGACGAGACCAAGAAAGAAACACAATCCTTACGGTGACGACTTTGTAGTGGATAGGATAGATCTAAAGAAGATAGTGGAGGAAGTAGTGGGTCTAGAGGAAATAACTGTGTCACAAGACATTGACATAGTCGATGATCACGACGATGAGTGGGTTGACGACTGGTCAAAACCCGAGCTAGAACTCGACGACGAGCAACAGCAGTCATATGAACAAGACTTGACGAACCTGCGTGTCTTAGAGTGGCTGAATGAAACGACCTCGGATCCTGAGGAGACCAGTGTCACGATTCAAGACGTAAATCGTGAAAGCATGAAATACATCAAGACCGAACGAGATGATCCTTCCTGGGCTGCCCAGGAAGGACGACTACTCATTCCAGCTTCTAACCTCGACTTGATACCCGGTATGCGATCGACGGGGACGTCGATGGATATTTTTGTCCGGGGAGTGGGGGTAGGACTTACCCACACTGAAAACTTGATAATAAAAAAATTAAGAATAGCAAGAGAAACAGGAGACTTAGAAGCAGAAACAGGCGAAGAACCTAACAAACCTGACATAGGCAGGGTAGTTGAGTCATATTTTAACTTACCAAAAGAATATTCAAGTAATATAATACTAACAGACAGTGATTTCATACTCACAAATAGAACATGTGCGATAGCAATCACAGCAGACATGAGTTTTAGGACAGCGTTAGCGGCAGACTTTAAGAGAGAATACAAAAACGTGGAATTCCTTTGGAAGCAAAGACCAGGGATAGGGGGCGTAGCAGCCTTACCTCCGGCGGCGTCGCAGATACCGGGAAAATACTTATGTTTCTTGGTAACGAGGGCGACGGAGAAGCAGCACGTGGACCCAGAGAACCTAGTCTTGTCCTTGACGAGGCTGAGGGACTTCCTCGTGGAAATGGACGTGAAGGAGCTCTCGCTTCCAGTGTACGATCCAAACAGAGGAAGACTGCATCCTCGGGAATTGTACGCGCTTGTACACGTGATATTCTCTGATACGAATATACAAGTATATCTACATAAGAAATATTACTTAAGTATAGGCTGAGTGACGTGCGAGAGGGTGTTAGGCCAAAGACTAAGTTGTATGTAATATGTGATATGTGTGTTATATTATGTTTTGTTATGTTATGTCTTAGGTTATTAAGATCATGGGTAAGTAGGGGTTAGTGACCATGAACAACTGAATGACAATCTTAGGAATAGATCCAAAGTTTGGACTGTCCAATCTTAGGTCGAATTCCAAAATTTTAGAGACCGATTGATTTTAATAAAATTTAGGATAAATATCTTTTTATCTGAACTGTTTTTAAATAGATTTTAGCATTTTAGCGATATGTGTTAAGATGGAACTGACAAGTGTGATATTCGTAACCTCTTTTCTAGATCCTGATTGATCATCTAATTACTCACTTGAGTCAAATCTTTGAATCAAAACCGAATCGAACTTGAAAGAATATAATGGATAACTTCAACTTGGATGAATTGATGGACCTGGCAGAGGCATATGTGGGACCGATGGTAGATGCGATCTATCGTCGGCTGATGGAGCGAAACTTCTCTCTGGAGGGCCCAGAGGTAGTCATGTTGCTGACCGCCCTGATCAACATCTTGGGGCACGACAACCGATGGCACCGCCCCACGGAAGTCCTGTTGATGGCAGCATATGGAGAAAGGGGAGTACTAGACCGCCCGAACATGAGAGTGATGAGGTGGAGAAACGGGGCTCTCTCATGGAGTGACTTGGCGAATGAGCCTGGATTGGGAAGTTTTAGGACTTACGAACCAGGTGAGATGCTTATGCCCTCCAAGCCCAAACCTGGGCTGACGAGAATGCATCAGGAGATGAACAGCCAGGCGGCCTCGTCTGGTTCACCACTGAGAGCAGCTGTGCCACCAAAAAGGGCGAAAGTAGGACAGAAGGTTCAGACGAACCAAACCATGCAAGATCTGGATGAGATGAACGATGAACTGAAAAGTACGAAGAAGGAGCTGGACGAGATGACCAAAAGTATGCTCCAGATGGAGGAAGATCGAGACATGTGGAGAAAATTGTTTGAAGACTGCAGGGTCAAGAAATTGAGCGCTTGAGGCAGGACTACAAAGAGCAATTGGAACAGATGGCATTGACAACGGCCGTGGAGAAAGTGATACCTGCAAGGAATATTCCTCGTGGGCAGTCCCCGATGGAGCTCTTGACGCCTCGAGAAATGAGTCAAACAACGGAGACACGGCTCCCAGCAGAGACAAACCGAGTAACCATCCCGGATCCTAGTGACACCTTGGTTGACCCCGTCGTGGAACAGACAGTGAGGAAGCTGATAGAGACAGCTGGACGACTGGTCGCTAACAAGAATGCGCCAGGTTCCGGGGTGACTGCACCCTATGGAACGATCGACGACACGGGCAGAGTACGACTCTCCCAGACCGTGATCAGACAGGGGATAAGTGACGTGACACCACTCATGGGGAGCTCGAGGGCCCCAGAGAGAAGAATACGGAAGATGCCACCGAAGAAAGTGTCTCGCATAATAGACGTGCAAAAGAATAATCAATTGAAATATAATTTCACGGGAGTTCCGGAGACAGATCCGAGGGACTGCTTCAATCGAGCGACTTGGAGCCCGGCAGTAAACCTGCAGCAACCACCACTCGGGACATCTCATCTGATACTGGGAGACAGCTTGGTTAGAGTGCTGTCGAATTTGAGGACCTCGTGGGTCACCACGGTGATGGCCTTTGGAGGCGCGACGATAGCCCAGTTATATCGAATGGTGGAACTGATGAATCCAGGGAGGATCCCCAATGTGATGATCTTGGTTGGGACGAATGACATCTCCAGAGGTTCAGATGAGCAGGAAGCACTATGGGAGTCAATGATGGTGTGTTTGTTTACTACCCTCTGGCAGAAATTCAATTGCGCGGTACTGACCGTTTGCACTGTGCCAATGATTACGAGAAGCCTGACAGCATCAGGAAGAAGGCACAACGAGGGAGTCGTCAGGTGGAATATTATCTTGAGGAACCTCGCAAGTCGGAACGCCGGAAGAATGATCCTCATGGACATCGAACATGAGTTGAGAGCTATGGATCAGGCCAGACTGACAGTATCGAAGGGCAAGCTTGGTTGAATCGAGTCTTCCAAGAGCGGTTGGACGAACTAGAAGCAGAGCTCTTTGACACAGGAGTGCTGAAGGAAGAAGGAACAGCGAGTGACGCGGTGATTACCACCTTTGTGCCCCCTAGCCTGGAAACACGCTTGGGTACGGTCCCGGCCGTCACGAACTACAGGCAACAGAGCTCCAGCGAACCAGGTCAAAGGACAGACGTACAGGATCGATTGGGAGAAGCGCCGATGAGGAGGACCATCCATCCTAGGAGAAGAATAGGACCTGTCAACCCAATCGAAATGACAGCCGGCACGTCTAGATCGGACACTAGATCAAAGACGACAAGTACCAGTCGAGAGGAGAGACGTCCGGGAAGAGACTCGTTGATGTGGTCAAGACCCATACCGTCTCCCTGGCATGTATACAAGGATGAGCTAATGAAGCTGGATCTCCAGAGGGTAAGCTTCATCGAAGATGCAAGGAGGATGCTGAATGGAGCGACGCTATCCGTCAGCAGATTGTACTCGATAACCGGCGTAGACTGGTTGATAGCCGCTAGCATAAAATTCAGCCCAACGACGGCCTTGAGATTTGCTGACCTAGAGGGACTGCCCTCTAACAACATAATGGGACCAATGAACGCGAGACCATTGCAAGACGTGAGGTTGAATCATGACGAAGGGAATCGAGAAGAGAGACCTGGAAGATTTCTACTGACAAGGGCACCGATCGGACAACATGTGAAGATGTTCAAGCAACTAAGCTCACCCCCTGGTCATGTGAAGCAAAGAATATACCCAAAACTAGTGAATCAAGATGGTGATGCCCAGAGATACGGCGGATTGATAGCGATAAAGAAAGATGAGACCATCTTCGCCGCCTATGACAAAGCAGAAATGAGGAAGGCCAAGAATATGATAGTAGCGAATTCAGAGTTCGTATACACCTCCAAGTCTCTGTTTTGGCCGGACGTCATAATGTTGGCAGCGGTCGACCTGGACCTACTGCAATCGATATCTCTGGCTATAGGGGTACAAAGGCAGACGGACGTGAACCCAATTACGATTGTGTTTGCTGGCATCAATGACCATCTACACAGTAGAGGTTTTCTGAGCAGACTCAGAGATCCTACAACGGCAGAGAACGCAGTGTGGCCAGCGATAAAAGATATCCCTGAGTCGATGGGTGAAGTGGTGGATGCGACGAAGGAGGGGTCATTCACCAAAGTGACACCGAGAATAGTATTCGCGTTGTCTCCGGGATATGCACATCTCCCGGATGGACTGAAATTTGTGTATGCGATTGTGACCTTGCTTTCGGAAGGAAAATATGATGTGATCATATCAACCCCGTATCGCATGATAGAGATGGAGAAACTGAGGCCACTCAAGGCTGAACTACCTGCAGTGTGGTGAGATATCTCAAACGCGATGAGAGGATTCAAGGACCATGCGCTACACATGTTAGTGTTGGACGAGGTGCTGGGGTTGGAACTGTCCAATTTCAGTCGACAGATCAAACTGAAACTAGGAGTAGACGACGACCATCGAGTGATCGCGGCGATGTCCAACGACTTATGGTTCCGAGCAATGGAAGTGGCAGGTGAAAACACAAGAAGGAAAAATTCACTAGAGACGAGAGCTCATTTGGAGCCGATGGTTTTGAGAACCAAGCCGGAAGCCAACCAGTGGCTACACCTGAATCCTAGAGTAGCGGCATTGGGCGCAGATGCTTTTGAGCAAGGCCCCGTGATTATCACGAAGATACATGCCTACTTGTTGAAGGAGGTGAACCTGGCGGAAAATGCTGGGGAAAAGACCGCTGAATTTGAGAACAGAATGTGTCAGATTACTCTGGAAACCTTCTGGACCCAGGAAGTGAAGAGACAGGAGGGCTTTGAACGGACAGACAGCATGCTAGGAGGGTTGGGAGCCGGATGGACCGCGTCCTTCTTGGCAGAAGTTTACCCGAAAGTCTCGCACTACTTGATAAAAGAATTCCTCCAAGCAGTAGTGGAAGTGTCGATAGTGGAACTAATAGCCTTGTTCGTGAAATTTGGAGCAGAAAGTTTCGTGAAAAGACCGGCGATACTGCTCACCGATGGAATCCAGAACCTGCGGCTAGACGGACTTCTGACATTGATTGCAATTATCCACGGAAACTTGGGAGGATTGATGAAACTGACACGTTGTCCAGAGCAGATGAGAGAGAGAGTGAGGAACTTGGATATGAAGAAATCCACGGACTCTTGGAACAAGATAAGAGACCTGAGACACACTCTTATCCAGTATCTCTTACAACAAAATCGCTTTGGAACGGGAGAAGACGAGACGATTGAAAGAGAGGAAGATGTTAGACGACATGTTGGAGGCATGCCCCTTTTAACCGATCTGAGCTTGGCTATGAGAACCGATCTCTTGGCGCTGATCAGAGGAGTCACGGAGTTTGTGACGGTGATCTATGGACCAGCAGTCACGTTTGCGTTCCCTGACATTAAAGTGGAAGCATATAGGAGGTCGGTGCTGCACCTGAACCTCATTTTAGCAGTGGACGGTAGTACACTGAACTGGTGTGAGCAGCACACATTGCGGGAGCTCATGAGTGAAGATCTGTTGTTTATGAAAATATCGGAGCCAGAGATGACAGTCATCAATTTTGACGATCACTTCCGTGATCGCATGGGAGAAGTAGAAAGAATACACATCGAAGTGTTTCCGAAACTTTGGAATCTGAGACCCTATGATAAAACGAATGGTGAAATAACCAGAGTGCCTCGTCTCACTGCAGCATATCATAAAGTGAGAGAAGAGACGAAGGACTGGGGTGATTACAAGAAGCTGCCGCAGGCAATCCCTGAATTCCCTCTGATAAGAAGGATGTTGCTCGGAGCAGTCTCCGTGGTACAAACTCCTAGATTGAGAGCATTCGAAACCAATGAAAGGAGAGTAGGGAATTTCATGGGAACGATGGATCCATACTTTGTAGGGAGAAATGCCGGCTTGTTACAATACACACGATTTGCATATACGGATCAAGCAACGAGAAGGCGAACAAGCTACGCCGCGACTCCCAAGCCTGGGAAATTTGACGAGGAATGGACGGGATTAGGCTTAGCTCCGATGAGGATGAGAGGCAGGACCGAACTGCCTGAAGCCTCCTTAATCCTGACTAGTGTGAAACAAGAGTTGAAAGTGGGAGGAATACTGCAGACGAGAACCTTCCTAGCACCCTTCGGCTGCGAGGAAATCAAAGTGGTCCATGGAGAAGAGGAAGATAGATCGGCCGGTACATTGCTCATACCGAGATTTCCGGAAGGAGCCGACAATGATGAACAAGGACCCTCGAGCTCGAACAAGGATAAGTCAGAAGGAGATGACGGACAGGGAGGAAGCCGTCAAACCGAAGAACCCATGCAACAAGATGCAGATCAAGCTGGTGGGGAAGACGACAGGGCATCGACAGGAGGAACATCCAGCCTGGATTTCAATATCTTCAGTGATCTTGAGAACAATGCAGATACGTTGGAAACGACTGAGCCAGCGGATGAAGGCATCTCGACACTGGAGCCTCCGTCAGCCTTTATGGAAATGAAAGGGAATTTGCCGGAGAGCAGCTCTACTGGCAATTCAAGAAACAACGACCAAAGAATCCTCATGGAATCACCTAGGAGGAGAAGAATAGAGGCCTCAGCCAGAGTACCTTTCTTGGGAACGCTGCCCGAAGAAGAATGGGAAGTACATCACCGAGACCACGAGAGTAGGACGGGATGCAAATTGGACATAGTGGCGTTGATGGAAGAAGTCTGGACCGTGGTTCAGAGCTATGGGACCCAGTCCATCCTGAAAACGGAACTCAACCAACCCTTGATGAGGGAAGTCCTTGACAAGCTTCATGAGTGTGAAGGGAGACTGAGTGAGTTGTTGATAGACTCGGCCACTGATGAAAGTGAAGCGAATTCTCCCATCAAGATGACACCGCAGGACGATAAAGGAGAGGTGATGTATCTGTCAAGAACCAGGAGAGGGACGATGCGATCAAAATTGGTGATCGATAAAATCAATGCGATGAAAATGAAGTTAGGCAGCAGAGTGATACCGAGGAGAGTCGGAAAGACGAAGGTGGATTCGGAGATATCGATGAAAGCTGCTAACTCAGCGAAAAGGAAACGAGTCGAGGAGATCATGTATTTGGGGCAAGGTGATTATCAACTGCCTGGCACAGATAAAATGTTAACTGATATAGCGATGGTGCCACCCATTCTCATGGCGGGGATAAAGTCAGCAGGTTATAAATCCAAAAAGAGTGACCGCACTCTGACTGGAGCAACCTTGGAAATGGAAATACTCAGCCAATGTGGAGAGAGCGAAATGAAAGACTTTAAGCCATCTCCCATGAATCACGGAAAGGGAAGTGTCGCAGGACAACTAATACCAGTGGAATATAACCGACTAACAGTGTCGGAGACTGTGTCGATAGATGAACCCACCGGTGGATACATGGAGATGTTAGAATACCGAAACTCGGCTAGAGGGTATGTGATGGCCCTGGAAGACGAAAAAGCCATGGAGGGTTATCTGGAAACGATGTTGCAAGGCACCACCCTCAAGCACAAGGCGTACGGGACTTTAGCGTCGTCTGAGATACAGGCAGAAACGATGGAGCAGTTGGTGAGCCTTCCATGGAAAGCAGTGGTGTTAAGGTACTTCGAAGAAGAGATGAGGACTACGCCAAGAATACATGCTCTAGTGGCAGTACCTTACGTAAGAACAGAGTTACAACTCAGGTTCGCCTGGTGCATGATGCGACTGACTCGCGAAGAATATGATTCAGAAGAAAGGAAGAGGTCGAAAGAAGAGAAGGTTTTCCTTATGACGAACCTGAGGGATCTGATAGTCCAAGAAGGAGCAGCAGTAGCGTGTGCGAAGCGGAGAGACGCTCTCTGTTTCATTCGATTCCTGATAGAGCAGATTTCAGTACCTGTATTAAACACTTGTGTTAAGATATTGAGGGAAGGCGATGAGCGAGCGAAAGCCTTATTCTTGCTAGCACTGCTGGATATGCAGCAAAGTAAACCGATGAGGGTGAACATGAAAGAACCCGAGGAATTAGAGCCCATGAGAAAGATAGACGAAATCAGGAGATTCTCAAACAAGGAGCTGAGTGAAGACATACGCGATTGCTTCTTCGATTACGAACAGGCGGTGTTGCTAAGATTCTGGACGTCCAGAATTGTAACGATTAAGAGCGTTAACAATCCACAGGCCAAATTGGGACTGGTCTTGGAAGAAGAGGTGACTGCACCTTCAGTACCAAATTCTGATGAAAGAGTGGAGTTTGGGTTGGGATTCTCAGATGAATAACTGAGAACGAGCTTGATGGCAGTGTGGGAATTGATGAGGTCATCATGGTGTCCTAGTCCCAACGCTGACTCAAAATTGCGAGCGACACAAGACGTGCAGAGGGAACTGAATGCAGACTGTAACCTGCGTGACCTCAACATCTTATATAATGTGATGATAACGGCCTCTAGGAGCAATGGAGAGGATAAAGTGGAGTTGCCTGGCTGGGGACCAGAAGACTGGGTCAAACCTGGTAGCTGTCTGGCGGAAGTCTGTGGACTGAAAGGTCACGTTTGTGGAGGTCTGGACTGTGTGAAGACCCTGGAGAAACAACACAAGCAATTGACGGTATTGTTTGGAAACGTAGTGATGAAAGCAAGAACAGAAACGGAACTGATAGCAGATTGCCATGGAGGAACCGAGGTGAATCTAGTGACCGCACTAGGATTCTACAGCATGTTTAGTTCTTTAGAGTCACTATTGAATCTATTCCCAGGAGTTCTGCAGACTGAGCAGAAATACATAGAAAAATGGAGGGAAGCGATCGAGACGGAAATAAACATCAGACACAGTGAGACTTATTGTAGACCATCAGGAGCACGATGTTTGGTGGGTTCAACATTGGCTCCAATGTGCAAGAGCAGATATCCTGTACATTTCGTAGCTGTGGACGTAAAGAGTACGAGAACGATCGTGAATCAAGCCTTCTCAGTGCCGAAGTGTGTGAGACTGGCGAGAATGTCCGAGAAGTCTTACGAGTTGCTATGTAAGATCTTTTCAGCAGTTCCAGAGAGAACCAGGGAAGAATTGGAGTCGATACTAGGAAAGAAGTTCATGGGATATGTGAGCGGGAACTTCAGTGACTTTGAGAGACAGAAACAGAGAGGATCAACTGTCACAGATTACAACGCAGTACACGAGAATGATGAAGTCCACCGAGTGATGATGGAAGTGGAACCATTACTGGAAGCTTCGGGAAAACGTAATTGGAGGAGCATCATGTTGACACATGACGAGTTTCCCTGCCACTGCTTGCTGCAGACCTGGTGGTATCCCAAGCGTAGTTGATCTGGTACTCTGGAGAGCTGCTCTCCATGGGTTTACCAGACTCATCACAGCCCATAACAATAGTGATAGTGGGAGTTATGATGGCGATACGATGGCTGGAAGCTCATGTGAGAGAAAATAATAGACAGGAGGCACCGACGAGAGAACAGTTGCGGAAATTAGATTTTCTAAAAGATTTAGATCTTTTTGAGACAATGTGCAAATGGAAGTGAAAAAGATATGGGCAAGAAAACGATGGAAGTGAAGAAGATATGGGCAAGAAAACGATTGATGCCATGGTTCAGAGCTAACATGACTGCATGGTTGTACGAATATGCGAAAAAGCATATGTCGAAGCACGGCAGAGTGTACAGTGAATATCAGCTGGACATTGGAGCAGGAGCTTTCAAGCGAGCTCTCGTGACTCATCGGAATGCAGTGACCACCGCTGTGAAAAGAATTCCCCAAGTGAACGTAGTGTAAAGGAGAAGGCAGAGATGTTAAAGGAAGATTTGGAGAGAAATGTGACGTTGTGTCTCCACAACAGCTTCTGCAGGAACAGAGAATCTAACGTCGATCCCCTACCTTGTTGCAAACAGAGGGTAGAAGAGCAGAAGTGTTGGAGGACGGCTTCCAGCAGCGTCAGGATAGCTAACGACGTGTTGCAGGATACGGAAACTGAGAGTGCAGAGTCAGTATCACAGGAGGAAGAAATGGAACATTGACGAATGGCCAAAAAATGAGATGCAAAAAGAGATGAAATTAGAAGAATTTAGAAGTTTTAGAACTTCTAAACGACGAAAAAAGAAGAAAACAAAGGAGTGATGAAGAAAAAAATAAAAATCAGGATTGTTTTATGTGTGTGAAAAAACTCAAGTGAGAAACCAAGCAACCAAGTTGTAATTGAAAACTGAAACATTTAGTTGAGTTTTGAAATTGTTGCGTTTATAATTTGCATTTTGATTTTAGTTGAGTGGCTTTAGAGACACTTACTTACTATTTATTTAGAAAGGCTTGAGTGAAGGAGTATATTTAAATATTCCAGCCTACATGACTGTTTTTAATCAGCTAGGAGAACTGATCACTTTGTGGTGACATGAAAGGCTTGGGTAATCTCAGAGTTTCTTAACCACAGAGTTTCTTAGTTTTAATATTCAGGACAATAACAAGCAAGATTTCCGAAAGGAAAAAGCATAGTAGGATAATTTTAGCTTGTTGGTTGGCAGGAAAATCCTGCAAACCAACAACTTTTAAATCTAAGAGAAAAAGTTTTTAATCGGGACCTTGACGTTGAAAGTCGGAAAATATGTTTTATTTTAGGTCATATCCTCAGTGTGCAGATTAATGAAAGAATTTGAACGCTATAGTGATGTAGTATGATGCCATTTATATTCTCCAGTGAGTCGATGTGACGTGGATAAAAGTAATTTCGTGCATGTTGTAATTTCTGTTCGATGACACTGTATCTATTTTACGAACATTGCGAGATTCAATGAGGACATTGACCGGACTGTCCAGGGAGTATGTGACATTCGACCAGAATGGACAAAATGCAATCTCTGCAGTTTAGGAATTTTTGGCAGCGAGCCTTCCGAGTTAGTGATTTTGAAGGATTAACGACGTTATTCGGATGATTAGTAGAACGGTGAAGGTCAAGATATTCTGGTATTTTGAAATTTTAAATTTTCGAAGTGATGACGTAACATTTCTGAGAAACGTCAGAAACGGCCATTTTGGCAGAAGAGCTGAAAAGCAACACAACAACGATAGTTGCACTGACGAAAACAACGAAGATTTTGATAGAAAAACAACAGAGACAAACAGAAGACCACTCCGAGTTGCAACTATTGTGTCGCTACAATAGTTGCAAGGCAGTTGCTAACAACAGTGAGGGGTGGAAACCAGCCTTCCGGATTACAGAGAAATCAAGCTTAACGTGCTTGATTCAGTGGATTCGAGAATCCGGAGGGGTTTCGGGACTGAGACTTTTATCATTTTATATAAATTTTAAGCTTCCCTGTCATGTCCTGAATTGAATTTAACTAACATCCGAATTCATTCTACTAAGACGAGAAGCTAGGAGTTGGGGGAAAGGGTTGATCCATCTTCGATGGAGATGATAATTTTTATCTACTGAGAACAAACAATAATAATTCAATAAGTAGTAGTAGCCCTGTTTTTAGGAGTGACCTCGTGGTCTGGGGATACTGAGAACCAGCCATGAGCTCACTATTTCTGCATGTAATTAAGTGAATTTGAGTGTTTTGACCGAAGCCGAAAGCAGTAGCATTTTTTTGTCGACCCGATGTTAGAAAAGACCACCGAAAGTACTGGCTTGGTAGAGATGGTGAAAAGCATGTAAAGCTCTGTTTAGACGTTAGCCAGTCGTCTTAGGACTTAGTTTTATTTTCCGTCGTTATGTATCTTCCGGGCGAATATTACAGAAAGAATATCGAAACACCATCATCTAGAGTTTGTTGATATACTCGTCTGTGATTGGTCAATATTTGGAGATGATTGTTTAGAACCAAAAGACTCTAAACGAAACTGTAACTGCAATATTCAAGATAGGAGTGAAATAATATTGACTTATGACTTTTAATATTTAAATGAAATCAAATACAATGTGGTTTATGTGACATTCGACCGGAATTGTGCCAGTCGGTCATATCTGGAAGTTTGACCTTGAGGAATACGAAATACGTGGTTTTGGGATGAAGTTTAATTTTTCAAAAATTCGAATTGAGCCTGTCATGCTCAGTTTTCTCGCGACAACTGAAAACATCAAAAATAAAATCAGAACGACCGAATCGCAATTGCGGGAAAGTGACAGAAAAAACAGCGGGAAATTGATATTCGCAATTTCCGAGATAATAATAAAAACCACCAGAGTAGAGCTGTCCTATCTTGATATAGGAGACAGAGTGATTACGAAAGAAGATCGGAATTCAGCTGAACCAGAGTGAACCTTCAATGGTTCAGTCTCCCAATGGTTCAGACCCAAAACTACATTCTCAAGTTAAAACTCATTTCCTTTGAGTGGAACTCATTGTTAGAAAACTTCTCGAGTTATATTCAATTATATTTAAGCTAGAGTTACTAATTAGCCTAATTACCCTGATTCTCAAGTGTACTATGTAAGTACCTAATTTAATTTTCCCGAGTGCATTTTGTTATAAGTATGTTGAGGTAAGGCGAGTTTTAGGTTGATCCATCTGAAACGGATCAAAGTTCCACTGTCCAATAAAAGTAACTTAACGGATTGTTCCGACCCTGTTTTTAACGGCGTTCGCGTATTTTGGGTATTTTGAGACCTAAGTATGGGGACGTTCTTATTTTCTAGAGTGTGTGGGGGGGGGGGGGGGTATTTTGGTAGTGGCTTTTAAGCTGTAACGGGTTCTAGTCTCATGTTGCAAGTGAAACGAATTGGCTCCGACCGTTTTTGAGGTAGAAAAACACAAAAGATAGTGTTCCTGACTCTTGAGCCAATGGTTATAGGGCCTATTCTTTTTAAGCCTCATAAGTGACCGAAATAGGCGACTGTTACATAGTGTTTTTATGGCGCTCCTGGGTGTTTTTACGACATCATGACTACGGAGTCGAAACCACTTGACACAGCTCCGGGCTACATGCCCATTCTAGAGTACCGGTGGTACGGTTCAGCGGGAACGTGTAAACCTTCCGGTTGTAACGTGATAGCTTTTTAAGAAAACTCGAGAAAACTTCCTGGTACGCTCTCCGAACGAGGCTTAGCTAACCGAATAAGGGGGGTAACTAGGGGGACAAAAACACGAGCAAAAAGACAAAAGCGAAACAAAACCAAGAAAAAAGAATAGAAAAAGGAAAAACCATAAAACAAAAATGACAGTGACTTTGACACCAGATTAGTTGGATCAAACTTTTATATTAATTAAATAGTATACCCATACTGTTATATTACCGATCGTTTCGATCAATCTAGCAATCTAATTCAGCAACCTCAATAAGGTGCCCAAGTGGGGGGCGTTGTTAAGGGTTTTCAGATAGCTTGAAACTTAGCTGGACAAGTAGGAGACTTGACTGGAAGAGGTGACCAGCCGAGTGGGAAAGTGGTTCACAAGGATTTAGCCGAACCACTAGGAGACTTGACTGGAAGAGGTGACCAGCCGAGTGGGAAAGTGGTTCACAAGGATTGAGCTGAACCGCTAGGAAACTTGACTGGAAGAAGTGACCAGCCAAGTGGGAAGGTGGTGCTGGTGTCAAGTGCAGTGCACGTCAAGGGGACAACCAGCACGGGACCGCGCTACAACAAGAGGAGGACGCGCAAGGGTGTTCTCAAGTTGGACAAACGGGTATCGTTAAAATCCACACTACATTATAGGAAATAAGTGTAAAATTGGATAAGCGGAGCCCCATTGTTTTGAGGAAGTTTTTACTGAAGCAGGCCTGGAAACAGGTCTACGGTTTTCTCTCGAGAGGTTTAGCAGCCGGCGCTTAAGGGAGTTTTCGGCTTAAGAGGGGGGAGGTTAGAAGGGGGGCTGGTTAGGTTAAAGGTTGGTGGTTGTAAAGTGTAAAAAAGGGGACACATTAGAGTAACTAATTGATCGGCATCGTCGATTTAGTTACATTAGATTCTTACACGCGTCGGTTATAAGGAGCGGATATCCAAATTTATCATCGAATTAAGGTAGGTACCCTGGTCGGATCGGTAGGGGGGAACGGACATAGACAGTTTTTGTGATACCCCATAAGATCGCTAGCAGGGGGGAGGAAAACGCGTGGCAATCGGGTACCAGACAATTTTTCGGACAAAGGTTGATATCTGTCAGCTTTGAATTTTAGGTGGGTTTATCTCTCTGTTTTTATAATTTTTCCTGTTTAAATTTTTACGTTTAAGTGAGAATTTGTTCTTGGTATTTGAACGAACAGGTGATCACAAGATACCTGCGGAGAAGTTGGGGTTTCAAATTACCTGAATCAACGAAAGGTAGATAAATACAGGGGGGTCAGTATTTGAAGCTTTTGGCCATTAAGATAGAGTTTTTGGGAAAATTTTTACTAGAGCTCAAGTGGTGGTACACGGTACAGTGGTTCAAGAGTCCTCACAACGAAGAGGAAGAAATCCTACTATCCAGACACTTTGTGACAAGTCTTGGGACAGTACCGAAGAAGTCTTGGGACAGTGCAGTCTGGGGACGGTCTTGGAGCAGTGCAGTCTTGGGACAGTCTTGGAACGGTGCAGTCTTGGGACAGTCTTGGGCCAGAGCAGTCTTCGTACGGTCTTAGGACAATACAGTCTTGGGACACTGGTCTTGGGATAGTGGTCATGGGACAGTGGTCTTGGGGCAAGGGTCTTGGGACAGTGGTCTTGGGACAGTGGTCTTGGGACAGTAGTCTTGGGACAGTAGTCTTGGGACAGTAGTCTTGGGACAGTAGTCTTGGGACAGTAGTCTTGGGACAGTAGTCTTGGGACACTAGTCTTGGGACACTAGTCTTGGGACACTAGTCTTGGGATACTAGTCTTGGGACAGTTTTCTTGGGGCAAGGGTCTTGGGACAGTAGTCTTGGGACAGTAGTCTTGGGACACTAGTCTTGGGATAATAGTCTTGGGACAGTAGTCTTGGGACAGCAGTCTTGGGACAGTAGTCTTGGGACAGTAGTCTTGGGACAGTAGTCTTAGGGCAAGGGTCTTGGGACAGTGGTCTTGGGACACTACCAAGAAGTACTGGGACAGAACCGAATAGTCTTGGGACAGTAGAGAGAAAGCTTGGGACAGCACGAAGAAGTGGGGTGACGGTACTAAAGGGTCTTAAGACAGGTCGAAATAACTGAATCAAAAGCAATAGGACTAGTCGGAACGCGATACTGTTAGGATCACGAATTAGTAAAACTTTAATAAAATCTTATAAGGAACAGAAAAGTAGTTTTTCTTTCCGTTATCAAAATTTTTTTTTATTATTCTTAGAATAGGATTTTGTAAATATCAATATTGTAAATAGAATCAATTGTAAATAAAAATCATGAAACTGAGCAGGGTACCGGTGGCTGAAAAAAGATCTACAGAATCAGAATCAAAGACAAAATATAACTCGTCGCTACGTAAAATGACATCGGTTGGCCCAAGAGTAACAAAGAAGAACTTTTCAGTTAGCCTGGTCAACACGAGGAGTAACAGAGAGAACAAAACAAAAGAGGGCGAGGAAGGGAAACAAGCGGAACCCGCCAACGAGATTGACCTAGAAACACCAGACCAGAAGGTGGATGAGGTGGAGAAGAATACCACGGAGTCAACACCGATGTCGAATGCAGAAGAACCAAGTCCAAAGTCCATGGAGTTCTCGCCGATAGACACTGGGGAAGACACAACGGGCAACACGCCGAAAACGATAAAGGACGAGTCTCAAGCAAAAAGAACGTCATTACTGAAAGGTTGGCAATGATGGTCGGGATGAAATCAAGAGACATAGTGACGGAGGAATCGAAAGCCGAGAAAGGCAAAACATTCGGAACGGTTTCCACGAAAATGACAGACACCGACAAAAACGAAGACCAGGTCAGACCGGAAGCAGCAGCCAACAACAGGGCAACAGCAGACCATGAAACAACAACTTCTCTCGATCTGGGCGATCTGATGGCGAAGCTAGATCAGATCGACAAGAGACTAAAGCACAGCGAGGAGGATAGAGAGGTGATAAAGAAAGAATTAAGATACAACAAACATGAGTACCTGGACAACTATTTCAATCTGGCGAAAGCGACAGAGGAAAAGCTTCAGCAGATGTCAGACAAGGTAGATGCCACTGATGGAGAGCGAGGCAAGAACATCAAAAAAGACATGCAAGAGATGAAGCAACGGTATGACGCAGTGAACAGCCAGTTGGGGAGTCTGGAAACGAGAATGGACTCAATGAGTAGGGAGCAGGCTGGGAGTTCATGTGCAATACAGGCAAAACTAGACGCCATCTTGAGGAACTCTACGTCACAGGACAGGCCGGCAGCGGACCGAACGCAAGGCAACAGAGTTGACTTCGTGGAACCACAACGGAACAAACGGCAATCAACACCGTTACCATTACCCCAGGATGCCGCGAGTACAGCACCGGGGGGGGGGCAAAGCGATTATGAAAAGTGGAACAGCAAATACGACGAGTGGTCCAGGGGATTCCGCGACTCACAATAATGTGGGACCGGATGTCATGACGTGGGCAAGCACCTGGGAAATGATGAACAGGACACTAGAAGCCTTCGCCACGAGGAACACCGACTCGAGTGACAGAGGAAGTAACAAATCCAGGAAAACTTTCAAAAAACCGAAAGAATTCAAGGATGACTCAGATGGATGCATTGATACTTGGGTAGAAGTCATGAGATTGCACTTGGAACAAGACAGCTTGAACGATGAGAAGCAAGCATGCACAGCGATACTCAGCAATTTAGAAGGCACGGCGTTGAAATGCGTGGTTGCGAAGAAAGAAGAGGAATGCGACACTGCGGATAAAATCTTCGAGATATTGTTGAAAAGATTCGGGTCAGGCATGAAGGGTCATCAAGCGATCATGCAATTTGAAAAGAGAAGGCAAAGGGACGATGAATCGATAGATAGGTTCCGAGATGATCTTGAGAGCTTGAGACGAAAGAGTGACCCTGAAGAGTCCACAAACAGAAGAAACTTTAGCATCGCCTCAAAGATCATTGATGGGGTAAAATGTGACGACTTGAGAATGATGTTAGCAACATACTATACATTGTCGAAAGATAGTGCACCGACTCCAGAAGAGATGAGACAGAAGTCAAGAGAGTACATGCTAATGAAACCCAAGAAATACTCATATTCAGATAACAGGAATATGCAAGGGGGGAACCAACCACAAAGGTCGTCATGGTACAAGCCTAGAGATGACATGGACAAACGTAGATCATGCGCGAACTGCGGGTCAGCTGATCATCACGTGGCGGATTGCGAAACATACAAGCAGGGCATGAAGAGTCTGGGATACGCACCAGATGAGGAAGATATGAGCCAGATGGAAGAACACGAGTACTATAGTGGCTTAATCATCAAAATAGGTGCAAGATGCTTCTTCTGCAATCAGGAGGGGCACTTCAGAAAGGACTGTCCTTTGTTTTGGGAGGCAGTCAAGAACCAGAGTCACCCCAAACATAAATTAGCATTAGCGGCGGTGCAGAATCAGAGGAATAGACAAACCGAGTTTGAAACAAAAAACTTAGAAGCACCGAGTACGGAACTGCCAACGAAGACAGTGAAGGCTGTAACGCAGGTTAACAATGCGATAGAGGCCACGGCCAGGAACGCCCTAGAGATAAATTATGAGAAAACGGCGTCAGAGGCGATTAACAAGGTGAAACAGGACCTAGCAACGAAGGAAATAGAGCAACATTGGGACAAGATGCAGAACACATTGGGACAGAGGCAGACGTATCCCCACATGTGCTGGACATAAGTGGCAAGAAGACTCACTTGCTTGGCTTACTCGATACTGGAGCGGTCTTGAGTGTAATACCAATCGAAACTTGGGAGCGATTGGGCTTCAACAAAGATGACTTGATAGACTCGAGAATACGGTTGTCAGCTGCTAACAAAGGGGCGCTGCGGTTGCTAGGCAGAACACGAATAATAGCCCTAAATCTGGGGGAACGCAATCTGTGGATGAGCTTTCTTGTGGTAGAAAACCTAGATGAGTCGGACCAGTTCATTTTAGGCAGGGACTTCATCAGGAACTTCGACGTAACAATTGATTTAAACAATGCGATGTTCAGGATAAGGAACCCGGATAGGAGGTACGCAATTAAACCGGTTAATTTAATAATAGCGAATGAAAATAAAGCACCGGTATTCTTGAGTAGGAGGGTGAGGCTAAAGGCGAACAAAGCGGCAATGGTAAGCTTGCGAATGAAAAATTACAATGAACTAAGTGACAACAAGCAAGTATGCATAGTCCCAAATCCTGATATTCAAAGTGCTGCTGTTTTAGGAAGATCCTTCTCGATAACCAAGAGCGGTCTCTGCGTCAGTGACTTGTTGAATACTCTTGATATACCCATCACGATACAGAGGGGGAGGAAGCTTGGATATGCTTTACCCGTTAAAACTCGATATGAAATGACTGAAAATTCAAAACAAAATGAAGTTGTTGATTGTCCCAATCATAGGGAAAAAATTTGTATCTTGAGACGATTGAAGAAAATAAAGGGTTAATCAGATTTTGTGAAATCACTTAAGTCAGAGACAGACGATGGGCTATCGAGCTGTTTGAATTTTCCGGAACGGCCCACACTAGATGAAATGCAGAGTGATAAACCGGTCCTGCCGGAGATCGAACATTAAAGGGGCAAGTCGACGGACGAACAACTCGAAGCCATCAAGGACGTACTAGAGCGGAACAAGGAAGTTTTTTCGAGACATAAGGCAGACATCGGGTGTTGTAATTTTGCTGAGCATGAAATAGAACTTTGAGGGAGCGAGGCGCATGACCCCCCCCCCCCCAAATCAGAGGCATATAGGAAAAAAATAGAGACATTACTAGAGTATGACATGATAGAACCATCCAAGTCACCGTGGGCGTGTGGAGTAGTGATGGCCAAAAAGAAAGGCGACCAATTGAGGTTTTGCTGTGACTTTCAGTATCTGAACTCCTTCACGGTGAAGGATGCCTATCCCATACCTAGGATTGACGAGAGCCTCTCGAAGTTAGGTGACGCAAATTTTTTTTACAACTCTTGATTTAGGTTCGGCATTCTCGCAGGTCCCGCTGAGGAAGCAAGACAGGGACAAAACAGGGTTCGCTTGCGAGTTGGGGCTGTTTCAATGGAAACGGATGCCGTTTGGTTTTTGCAATGCCACAGCCACATTTCAACGCAACGGTTGATGGCACATGAGCTGATAGGTGACAAAGAAGTACGGCAATCTGGTAATGTGCTATGTGGATGACGTAGTAATAGCGACGCCCACACTAGAAGACCACATCGAGCGACTGGACGAGGTGTTTGCATGTGTGAAGAGGTCGGGGCTAAAGTGTAAGCCGTCAAAGTGCGAGATACTCAAGGATTCAAGTATTTTACTTGGGCAGAATGGTGGACAGGCACGGCATCAGACCGGATCCAGATGCAGTGGAAGCAGTTCTATTTGGAAATTGCCAAAAAGTGCGAGATACTCAAGGATTCAAGTATTTTACTTGGGCAGAATGATGGACAGGCACGGCATCAGACCGGATCCAGATGCAGTGGAAGCAGTTCTAACTTGGAAATTGCCAAAAATGGAACACCAGTTGATGAACTTCCTGGGTTTTGCGAAATACTACAGGGAATTCATCAAGGGCTATGCAGACAACTATACCCGATGCAACAATTAATGAGACATAAATGCAAAAAGTTCACATGGAACAACGCAGTTGAAAAATCATTCCAGAGAATTAAGAAAGAGTTGTGCGAGGCACCGGTGTTAGGGATGCCAACGGAAAAAGGGATGTACGTGTTGGATACGGACGCGTCGGTGGTCGCGATTTCTGGAATTCTCCATCAAGAACAAGAATGGAACGGTAAGACAGTCTTAAGACCAATAGCATACGGGATCAAAGTCTTGAGTGATACAGAAATGAAGTACGGGGCGCCGAAAGCAGAGATGTTTGCGGTGGTTATTTTTTGTCGAGAAATAAAGAGCATATTTAGGCAGTGAGCCATTTAAGCTGCGGGTCGACAACAGGGCCCTCAGCTGGCTGAAGACGTACTCGATGGACCAGAGCTACATTGGGAGATGGATAGTTCGCTTGGATGGGTACAACATGATAATTGAGCATAGAACAAGGGACAAACATCAGAATGCCGATAGCTTGAGTAGGAAGACGGAGTTCTACGAGAGACAGGAACAGAGGGAGGCGGACAGGCCCGAGATTAAAGATGGCTTCTCCTTCATGGACAAAGAAACGTATGACAGTCTTCCACTCACGAGATGGCTAGACAAGTCAGGCAAACCGATAGAAGATCATCCCGAATTACCAGAAGAGCCTCAAAAGAAATCAATCTTGAAAAAGAACCGAGGGATGCCGATAGAGATTATGCTCAAGTCAAAAATTGTGAGAGAGACGCTCAAGGCAAAAGGCTATGATCTCAACCAGGTGGAAACGGGAGATACTCAGGTAGATGAAGACTTGTGGAGGTTACTTGAGAAACTGGCAGATGATAAACCCGTGAACGTAGGAAAGGGTAGGAAGGAACCGGAAGTCACGATACTGCGAAGGAATGAAACAGTTGGCAACGCAGACTCTCTAAGAGGAAGCGTTACTGATGGCAAAGAAGTCGTGCGGTCACTGGTTGACAAAATCCCTGATAACATACTTGAGCGGACTCAGGTTAGAAAGAAGAAAGTGGCGTTTAAGGAAGAAGCTGAACACCTAGGACTAGGTCAAGAGTCCGGGGAGTGGTCCACGTCCACGGAGGAAGAAGAAACCGGAGAAGAGAAATTGTCCGGGGAGTGTGAAGAATGGGATGAAGATTCGGAAAAGAGCAGCGATGATCAGGATAGTCTATGCATGATACTGGCAGAGGAGAAGATGAGACACCGCGACAGGGAGCTACAAACAGATCCCTCCTCAGGAACGTACAACTCGGATGAACAAGAAGCACAAGGGGGTGAAGAACTTGAGAAAATTGCGGTTTCGAGGAAACCATTCAGGGAACTATCATGCAACTCAAATGTCAGAACAAATCTGGTGCCAGAAGATGATATGAAGATCGTGAAGAGGGTAATATGCGTAAAGCTGAATGATGACATCCACAACCCTGGGGAAATGAATGGACAGATCATGGCACTAAAGGAACATGTCAAAGCGAAAAATAGGCTGTCGGAGCTGATAAGGGCCCAAAAGAATGACAAGATGACAAGTAACCTCTCCAAATGGATCCGGACGGGGTCCAAGGAGAAAGGGGAACTCGAAGAAGACAGCTACAAGATCTTAAGCCAGTTCTACAAAGAAAAAAAAGATTTACTCTATCACACAGCTGATGGGGTGGTAGCGTGCAAGAGAAAAGATGAGGAGAAGATATTACACAAGCACAACCTCATCATATTACCACAATTGTATCAGACGGAGGTGTTATTCAGATCGCACGATCAGATGGGGCACCAGGAGATAGACAAAGTGCAACAGAGAATACTACACAGGTTTGATTGGCCAGGATTAAGGAAAGCTTGCGAGAGATGGGTGAATGCATGCCTGGCATGCCTGCAAGTAAAAGACCCAAGGAAGATGAAGTTCCCACTCAAGTCCGCTCAAGTTTAACGAGGTGGTGCAAATAGACCATCAAAAGATCTGCATGACGGAGTCGGGATATAACCAGATACTGGTTATAATAGATCACTTCACAAAGTTGGCAGAAGCGGCCCCGTGTCAGACAGCCTCAGCAGAGGAGACTTGTGACCACCTGATAACGCATTGGATATCACGATATGGTTGTCCAATGACTTTTAAGTCGGACAACGGCAAAGCCTTTGTGGGGGACTTGACAAAATAATTGTTGAAGAGGTCACACATTGCTCATGCACACTTGACAACCTACCATCCTCAGACCAACGGGCTGGTAGAGAGACAGAATTGAACGTTGGTGAACATGTTGAGGGTATACTGCTCAAGATACATGACGGACTGGGACAAATATCTGCCGCAAGTCGTAGGGGCATACAACAGTACGCAACACTCAACAACGGGCATCAGGCCTTTCATTATGTTGACGGGCAGGGAGAGAGCAATGCCCCTGACATTTTTTTACCCGGAATACGAAGGGAAGAGGACGTCGCCTCAAGCATACGTGAAAGAAGCGATCAGGAGACAGCAGGAACTAAACGAGCTCTGCAGGAGGAACACTGCGCAAGCACAAATGAGACAGCGCAAGAACTACTTAAGAAATGGAGAGGACCATTCATGATAACGGAAGTACACCAACAAGGACGGTTCTACCGCTTGAGTACGGGGCGAGCAGCACATTATGAAAATCTGAAGCCTCACGTCCCATCCCTAGAGGACTGGTGTATACCACAGGAAATGGGGGGCCTTGAGTACCTACTGGTGGAGCCAGCGTGTGAAGTGAACGAGAAAGGAACCAGAGAGAAAAATGATGGCAACGAGAACTTGAGTTTGGATGACAATGAAAAGATAGAAGCGGACTCTGAGGCGTAATCCTTTGTGGAAGAAGACTGGAACAATCCGGAGCAGGGTGAGGTGCCGAAGTGGACAGAACCAGACTTACCAATACCAGCGGAGACAAGGAGTGGCAATCGCAAACGAACAGGCATGAGGTACAACAGGTACGGAGATGATTTCTTGATTGATAAGATACAGCCCGATGAACTAAGCGAAGAGCTACTAAGTGTGGGCGAACTGGAATGGTGAATGGCAAATTATCAATGACAATGAACACTACCCACAGGAAGACTACTCGACACCAGAACGAGAGACAGATTTGGAACAGAGCGAGATAGAGATGGGGGAGAATACGAACTTGAGGAGATTAGAATGGATGCGCGATGTCAAGAACGGAAGCGGCGAAGGACAAAGCATCCAATAAGTTGACGTATCAGCGGGAAAGCACATGAAAACGGAGGATCCCCTCTTCGGCTGGACAGTAACAGACAGGCCGCTCGAGATTCCACCAGCTAATTTAGACCCAGCACCATCGACGGGGACGTCGATAAATATTTTTGTCCGGGGATTGGGGGTAGGACTTACCCACACCGAAAATTTGATGATAAAGAAACTCAGGAAAGTGAGAGAAACGAGCGGACTGGAGCTGGATGGGGAGGAGGCTGAGCCTACCATAGGACGGAATTTCAAAACAAAGTTTGAAATACCCAACGAATACTCGGAGAACATCCTGATAACGGATAGCGACTTCATTCTGTCGGACAGGACTAGCGCAATCTGTGTCACGGCGGACATGAGTTTCAAATCAAGACTGGACGCCGACTTCAAGAGAGAGTACCAGAACGTGGAGTTTCTGTTCAGACAGAGACCGGGGCTTGGAGGAATGGCTGCGCTTCCACCATCAGTAGCACAAGTCCCAGGCAAATACCTGTGCTTCTTAGTGACGAGGGTCAGTGAGAGGAACACGATCAATCCTGAACACGTGATGTTGGCACTAACGAGACTGCGGGACTTCATGATCGAAAGAAGAATAACGGAGGTCTCAATGCCGGTCTACGACCCAAACAGGGGCAAGCTGAGCCCAAGGGAACTATATGCTATCCTACACGTGGTCCTCGCAGAAACGGAGATAATGGTACATCTGCACAAGAAATACTACCTGAGTATCGCCTAAGTCAGATACATGGGGGTCTTGAATTGGGCATGAAGGGATCTCAAGTTAGGTGTTGGGGCACGGAACAGGTAAAAGGATCTTAAAAGTGATTGGCATGACAATTAAATTTTAAATGATTGATGGTGCTAAATTATAAAAATAATCTGCATGCTCTTAAAAAACTTCCAATTGAATTATTTTAGTAGAACGAAAAGGATAAGGTTTTAACTATAATGGCAGGGGGGTTTAGGATAGGAACATAGCCTTTTAATCTAAAGATCAAGTTTTATTTTCAGATTGATTTACCCAACTAAACTCAACTGAAAGAAAAAGAAGGTCTTGAACAAACCCACAGTCAAGCAACACTAGAAGAAGTTAACTCTCAAGTACTCAAGCTGGTACGCTAAATCTCAAGTGGTACGGTAATTCTCAAGTGGTACGGTAATTTTCAAATGGTACGGTAATTCTCAAGTTGGTACGTGCGCAAGATCATTCAGAGATTAAACAAAATGGCAGATCGATTTTAGAAGTCCATGCCCGCGGCTATGAAGAGGCCCACGCTTGATGAACTATACAGACGCTTGAGGTATATGGATTACACCCAAGTGGATGAGAGAATGGCGGTGATGCTGAAAGCCATCCTCCAATTGGAAGAGCAGGGTGAATGCAGGGAGTCTGCAACAGAAGTGGTTTTAATGGTCGGCTACACCACTGATGGAATATCCAACCAAGAGCAAACCAGATGGCTCTCCTGGAATGTGGATGGAGGGGTGAGGGGATTCGACCAGCAACAACAAAGGGTGCGAGAGAATGCGGCGAATTGTGAACAGCTGAAGTCGGAACTTGAGAGAATCCAGCGGCGACAGCGCGAGCTCGACATGCAAAAGGGAGCCAGGCCCAAGAAGCGAACGGCCACCGGTTCAAGACCAGAGTCACGTATGGAAGTGGATGAGGCTTCCAGATCGAAGGGACGGTTTAACCTTGAGCGCGCAGCTCAGGAGCACATAAACGAAGGGTTGGAGGTATGGATACCGACTGAGTCAACGTCCTCCCTGCCTGGTTTAGAGACACAACCGATACGCCTATTGATGGATGTCGCACTGCCGGGGTATACTCCGAGTTCAAATCCGAGTGGCAGTCAGGTGAGCGGGAGCTCGTCACGTCTGAAAGAATTGAATGAGAGACTACAGCTAAGAAATCGTTAGAGTCCAGCAAGAGTGGAGTTACCCCCGACTTGGAGGGAGCAACCGATGAGGAGTGTGGTAATCTCAAGTTACAAGAAGAACACGGAGGACAGATACCGCAGGTACAATCGCATGGATTGGAGCACAGCACAAAGAGTCAGGAGGGATTGCTTCCATGACGCGGCTTGGGTGGAATATCATACGCTGCCACGTGTACCGGAGGGTACGGTCCACCTAAACATAGGGGACAGCCTGCTGCGGGTGCTGACCCGGATTCAGTTGCATTGGCAGACTGGGATCTTGAGTTTCGCTGGAGCTGCAATGCCGCAGATATTAGCATCACTTAAGATGCTACGGATGGCAAGAGTATACACGGTAACTCTAATGATCGGGACTAATGACGTGTCCAGGGGGGAGTCAAGGAAGTTTATGAGGCTACATGACAAGATGAGCTGCATCCTTGAGGAGTTACCGATTCAAATGGATCCTGCCATACTCACAGTGTGTACAGTCCCTTACAATATGAAAGCTGACCAACACGCGATGGAGATGAGTACGAAGGTGCGAAACCTGAACGAAGTAGTCAGGCAAATACATCAGAGGAGTGTCCTTCCCATTGGATTTGCGATGGAGATGAATACGAAGGTGCGGAACCTGAACGAAGTAGTCAGGCAAATACATCAGAGGAGTGTCCTTCCCATTGGATTGCTGGATGTAGCCGAGCAAATGGAGCGAGCTGCCTTCCCCTACAATTCATCCTCAAACGGAATCCATTTTGACAGGCCTAGGGGAGTGGAATGGTTGAATGACGTTTTCCAAAGGCAAATAAGCGCGTTGGAGGCAGACTTGCTGGAGACGGCCCAATTCACATTTGGACCACTTCCAAATCCCCCTTTCCTCGCCTCAAGAACTCTATCCAGCAAGCAACTGGAGTCGATGGTGTACCGACTGACGCGAGGTGAGCAGGTGGCTCAATGGGATATTCTAGAGTCTTGAGTCTTGAGAGGGAAGAAAAGGGGCTCGAGGGTGAACTTGGATGAAATCTGGGTTCACGTAAAAAAAATTTTAACAAATGAGATATTGTTATTAATATGTTATATCTATTATATAAATCAAAATGCTGCATGACAATTTCCTGATTGATTTTAAATTACTAGCTTAAAAAGCGAAAATTCAATGGTGCAGGTGTGTGCAGATTTTGATTGCTGTTTAGCGATAGTGTGAAAATTTTACATGGTTGTGAATTTTGGGGTGTAGATAAAATTAAGTCTGCTGCAAACTTCTGTAAAAGACCACTGGCACTGTACCTTGAGCAACATTCGGGTTTCTGGGGATTCACTGACAGACAGCAGCACGCGATGAGGACATCGATCTTGAGTCCGGGGAGTATGTGCCAGTCGGTCATATCTGGAAGTTTGACCTTGAGGAATACGAAATACGTGGTTTTGGGATGAAGATTATTTTTTCAAAAATTCGAATTGAGCCTGTCATGCTCAGTTTTCTCGCGACAACTGAAAACATCAAAAATAAAATCAACACGACCGAATCGCAATTGCGGGAAAGTGACAGAAAAAACAGCGGGAAATTGCTATTCGCAATTTCCGAGATAATAATAAAAACCACGAGAGTAGAGTTGTCCTATCTTGATATAGGAGACAGAGTGATTACGAAAGAAGATCGGAATTCAGCTGAATCAGAGTGAACCTTCAATGGAAAGGTAGATAACTGAAGTCTCCCAATGGCTCAGACCGAAAACTACATTCTCAAGTTAAAACTCATTTCCTTTGATTGGAACTCATTGTTAGAAAACTTCTCGAGTTATATTCAATTATAATTATGCTAGAGTTACTAATTAGCTTAATTACTCTGATTCTCAAGTGTGCTGCTATGTAAGTACCTAATTTAATTTTCCCGAGTGCATTTTGTGATAAGTATGTTGAGGTAAGGCGAGTTTTAGGTTGATCCATCTGAAATGGATCAAAGTTCCACTGTCCAATAAAAAGTAACTTAACGGATTGTTCCGACCCTGTTTTTAACGGCGTTCGCGTATTTTGGGTATTTTGAGGTCTAAGTATGGGCACGTTCTTATTTTCTAGAGTGGGGGTATTTTGGTAGTGGCCTTTAAGCTGTAACGGGTTCTAGTCTCATGTCGCAAGTGAACCGAATTGGCTCCGACCGTTTTTGAGGTAGAAAAACAGAAGAGATAGTGTCCCTGAGCCAATGGTTATAGGGCCTATTTTTCTTAAGCCTCATATGTGACCAAAGTAGGCGACTGTTACAAATGTACGAAAATGCAAAGTCAGAATTCGAATTTTTATTGATGCATCTGACAGGGACGATTGACTGTTTTTATGGATTAGCGGTGTTAATCGTGCATTTTACCGAGGAAGGGTTAGCTTGAGCTGACATGTAAATTTTTAAACGTTCGGTTCAGACGTGAAAGAGACGCAATTTTGTTATCTTTCGCACATACTGAAAATGGCGAAAATAGAAGAACAGTATTCTCAACGAGAACAACATCAAAATTAGACAGAGAAGATGGAACAATCGCCCGGAAGTACATATCGACGGGAAAAAAAAGCTAGGTTCTAAAACGACTGGCTAGCGTCTAAACACACCTCTGCATGCTTTTCACCGTCTCTGCCAAAGTCAGTTCTTTTGGTGGTCTTTCTAACGTCGGGTCGACAAAAATGTTACTGTTTCCGGCTTCCAGCAGAACGCTCTAATTAACTGAATTACATGCAAAAATAGTGAGCTCATGGCTGGGTCTCAGTATTCCCAGACCACGAGGTCACTCCTAAAAACAGGGCTACTATTTATATTTAGAATTGTTTTTGCTCAGTAGATAAAAAATCATCATCTCCATCAAGGATGGATCAACTCTTTCCCTCAACTCCTAGCTTCTCATAATCTGAAAACGAATTTGGATGTTAATAATTCAATTCAGGACATCTCTGGGAAGCTAAAAATTTGTTAAAATAATCTGTAAGGCCTTTCCCGAGACTCTTCCGGTTTCTGGAATCCGGAGAAATAACGTCCATATTTCTTTCCGGAAGGCTGGACACGTCGTCCCAACACCCTTCTTGGTTCTCGTGAATTGCCTTGTAACGATTGTAAATGCACAATCGTTACAATTCGGAATGGTCTTTTAACGATAATTTCAACTGCTGTTCCAATTTTTATTGTTCACCTCGTCTATTTCTCTATTTCAGCGAATTTAGTTCTTCTCTCTGAGAAACTTGTCCCTAGAAACCCTCAAGTTAGCGCAAAACTAAAATTAGTTTGAAATAGTCCACAGTGATGTTTGTGGACCTTTTGCTTAGTGACAACCAAGGAGCAATCTGTGTAGCTCATGAAACATCTTAAAGATCGAGAGCCAAACATATCGACCTTAAAGTACACTTTGTTCGAAAACAACTTCGCTCTGGTAAGATTACGTGAAAAATTTTTCCTACTACAATTTTTGTTGCGGATGTTCTGACAAAAAGACTTCCACGTGTTCGTTTGGCGCAGATATGCAAGCTACTCTATGAAAGTACCTTTTGAAGGGGAGTGTTGAAAGACTCGTCTGTGATTGGTTCAATATTGATTGAAACTGTAACTGCTATATTCAAAAAAGGAGTGAAATAATTTTGGCTTTTGAATTTTAATTTTTTGAAGGAAATCAAAAAAAATGCGGTTAAACAAAGGTTGTTGATTTTGACTTAAGCCACTTTCATGGAAAATAAATGACAAAATACTCTTTTTAATTTAAACATCGAGACGTAATATTATAAGAGAGTTTTGCTTAATGAATCTAAAACAAACAGTGCAGCAACTCCAACCAAAAAAAAAACAAAAGGATGAGGTTGTCAACAATCAGGTCGTATATTTTTATTTTTACTCTGCAAAAAAAGGCCCAAAATTAAATCTAAAAATTACCGACAAGACTTGGTTTGAGGAGTGTTTTAGCAAAATTTTTATGTGCGAAGAACCAGATATTTTTTTTTCTGTTAACATTTTTAGCATAGGAAATTCAACTAAATTACATTCATTTATCAAAAAATGCCAAGCATTAAAAAAATTGCCTAGTTTCATTTTGTGCATTCAGTAAGCAAAAGTATCAAATCTTACAAATATACATCTGAGTTTACTGGATAAAAATTATGTTTTATTTGATTTCATACCGGGTTGAAATAATTCTGGTAGTTTCTTAAAGTTATGGTCATTAAACTTGAATCCTGCAAAAATTGCTTCTAGGACAGGTGTTCAACCGCTAAAATTTGTCAAACATGATTTGTTTGTTATCAAAGGTAATGCGAACCCAAATTCCTTCCAAGCAACTTTGAATTCCCTGAAATTAAGCACCAGATTTATACCAAAAAAATCGAAAACATCATGACGGGTGAATTTAATGAGCTGAGTTATGACAATATTAACAGCTCTTGAGTTAAATGATGCGCGTATCAAACGATTTACCCAACACAAATAACAAATTCTTGATTGTTTTGGTTTTAATGAATTCGCTCTCAAGAATGATTTTTGTGATTATACACAATATGACAAACAAAAGAAAAAACTTTTGCGCGCTTAGATTGTGTTTTTATGAATTTCGAAACAGAGTATGACTCTATGCAAAGCACTCAAATATCAATATCTGATCTTTTGCTCTTACACGTTTTTGTTAACTCATCTAACATATACCAGCGCGGTCGTAGTTACTGGGAATTAAAGAAGAAATTTTGAAGAACGACGCCAGCTTAATTCGTGAAGTTTTATAAAAATTTTTTGAAAATGAATCACCAAGTAGTTACGAAAACTTAAATCATCATTTTCATGACCTTCTGAACTTTATTCAAGAGAACAAAAAGCGTGTAGATCATTGAGAACTCCATATAAAGAAGTATCACGAAAACGTTCTCAGAGATTGCATACACACCAGAAAATGTCCGAATCCGAGTTTGGTTGAAAAAAACATCATTTGGTGCAGGAACATCTTCAAAACGTTTCGAAGAAAAAAGTTTTTTTTTCAGATTTTTAAAAAATTCCGAAAACTCTCAGTTTTATTTTTGAGGGTGTACCCGAATTTTGTAGTCAAGGGACCTCAAAGAACACAATTAACTCAATCAAGCGAACTCAAGTGGGTCAGAACGTTAATCATACAGATGGGGATATTCTTAATCACTTTCGAAAGTATTTTCAAATATTTTTTCAAATCGTTTTACAACAGACTCCGATCAACTACTTAAAAAATAATCTTTAAAATAATGAGAATGATAGCTATAATTACTCTACAGAGGAGGAAATTTACTTGGTTATAAGCAAACTGAATTTAAAAAGCTCGCCTGGACCAGACGGCATTACTTCTCGACTATATAAAACTTTCGCGGATGAGTTTTGTTCAATTTTAGCTAGAGTTTTCAATCATTTTGTCCATGGTGGAAAACTCCCAAATAGCTTTACTTAGCAATAATCAAACTGCTCCTAAAATCCGCAAGTGCCATAGCAGTACAAGATTTTTGCCAGATCACTCATATGAACACTGAGGCGAAAATTTTGCCCATGTAGTCTGTAAAAGAATTTAAAAAGACCTTTGCAAACTTGTAAAAAACCATCAGCACGCGTATTTGCCTGGAAGACAAATGCACACAGCAATAAAAAAGTTGTGAAAAGTTTTTACTCCAGAACGATTGGCTAATCGAGGTTCATGTGCTGTAAAATTAGACTTTTCTAAAGCATTTGACAGAGTTGACAGATCACTTCTCATCGAAAATTTGAAAGGGTTAAACCTTGATGAGCTTTCCATTAGAGCTATTGAAACTTTGTTATTAGACTCAAAAGCAGTAATTGAGATATATAAATTTTTTTAGTAGCTAGGTTCAAGATTCATCGTGGTATGAGACAAGGTCGCCCTCTTTCCGCATTTTTATTCATAGTTTTTCTCGAAGCCTTCTTCGAGCAATTGAATCTACAGAAGCAATGGTTGGTTTCGGTTTAATGCGCCCCAAACTAGTTTCATATGCCGACGACATAACTTGCCTTATCAAAATCCGATGTATTATCAAAATCCGACTTTAACTATGTTAATCATCAATTGAGTTTGTTTGCAAAACGTAACAATTAAGCGAAACAACCTGAAACAATTGACACGTTGTTTCGCTTAATTGTTACGTTTTGTAAACAAACTCAACTGATGATTAACATAGTTGAAGTTAATTGCTTTCTATAAATGATTTATCACCATATAAAACAATCCAGGAAACAAAAATACTTAGTGTCTTGCTTAAAACTTCCCCAAAAAAGTGAAAATTTTGAACTAATGCTGAGTTCTCAATTTCAAAAATATCGAGGGTTATTTTCACTTATTATATCTTTGAGGGTCAAGTCATTAACACCGTCAGTTTATGTTCTCCCTAAATTTTTCCATTTGGCACGTCATACTACAGTTAACATGGATACCGTTAGTGAATGCCAAGATTTCTTAAATGCAGAATTGAAAAAATCAAGCAGACTCAACATAAGGAAAGAATCTTTATATCACCCAATTTTGGATGGCGGGGTAGGCTTACCATGACTACAACCCAAACTTTTCAGTCTGAAAAGTATCGATTTCTTTGCTTTCGATAAGTCAGATCAAAATAGTTTGATACCAACAGAATTTTTTTTCCCGGTAGAAATCAAAAATTTGCTGAGAAGGACGAACATCTCTATTGAAATAAGTTCAAGTGATATTGCAAAACTTTCTGACGTTACAAATAGCCGTTTATTTATAACACTGCAGACAATATTGCAAGAAGTTTTTTTATTTTTGCTTAAAAAACTGTAGTTTTTAACGAGCTGCAATTTCCAGCTTGTATTTTGCTGCAAACTATTTTTAAATTTAAAGCAAAGTTTGGAAAAAATCAATGCTTGATGTATGGGAAAAAAACTTTCGTTATCAATTTGCGTACGCTGTTTTAAAAGATCGAGAAAAGCGGTTGTTTTTTTTCTTTAGAATGCCCAAAGTTTTCTTATGTAATTTAGATTGCAAAACGTTCAAACACCTACTTTTCAGTTGTCCCTCGCTACAAACTTCAAGAAACATTTTACAGATTAACAATTGGCGTGACGTTTTTGTCTCAACCAACATTGCAAGGCTTAAAAATGTTGTTGCGGTTATTCGTGGTGCATATTCAAAATCATCGACGTCATCCAAAATCAATTTGCGAACCTTTGTGTCATGGGAATTATGGAAAATACGAAATACAAAATGCCCCCTCTGATAAAAACTACCAAGGATATGTTAGAATTCAGCAAAAAACCAGGATACCCGGTATCCGGTAAAAGTAATGTCAATTGAACAAAAACTGCTAAGGAGTAAAAGTAGATATTTCAAGCGTACCAGGCTACTTTTTATCCGGTTTTTAAAAAATGTATTTTAAGCAGAAGTGACAGAAAGAACAAAAAACAATTTGCCGATTAGGACACCCAGTATCCGTTTGAACAAAAAGTGACAGAAAGAACAAAAAACAATTTGCCGATTAGGACACCCAGTATCCGTTTGAACAAAAAATGTACAGAAACAGTTCAGAAGCTATCTAGACGAGCTCCTAAACATTTTACAAGGTGTTTCTTGTGTCAACAATTAGGTTACTAATTCGATGCGTTGTTTCTGATTAAAATGATGGTATTTGATGTACATATTGATTATGAAATCTGAACTAAAAAAAATTTAAATTAGAATTTCAAAAACAAGAACGCAACAAAACGCCTGTTTTCGCATTCTGTTTTCTGCATCTTGAATAAAAATTTTTTTCAAGTATATCCGGGTGGAGGTTTTTTTTTCCCCACGAGTGAAACTAAGCCACGAGTCAACACAAATTGACAGAATCTTAGACACCAATTAATAATGAAGTGCTAATTGAAACAGAGACAAAATTCGGCTACGTTAATGAGGCAAAATCAATTCTCCAATTAATGAAAAACATCTTAGCTCTATAACCCAATGTGAGACTTGTATCGTAACTTAATCGGTCAGTATCTTCAAACAGGTTAAGTAATTTTAGAAAATAAAAAACAAAATGAAGATTAATGTTTTACATACCTTTCTTACACAAAACAATGCTTGCAAAACGAGTGGTCAACTTAACACAGAAGCTAGGGCTAAAAGTTAAACCGTAAAATTCCGGCGAAGACTTGATTTTGGAAAAAAATATTAGCTATTTTATTTTTACAAGTCAAAAACAGAACATGAAACATTTATAATGACCGATCAAAAAATAAACAGGAACAAATCAGAGACTAACAAGACGAGGTAAAAACAATTTACAACCAGTTTCTTTTCGAGCTGTTTTCAATAAAAAAAATATTTGAATTTTTTATAAAGTAATTATAAGAAGTAATAATAATTCAATATTCTAAAAAAAAGGAAAATGGCTAAAAATTTGTTTCTGATGTTTGACTTTTGACGGAGAAATATTCGTACAAAACCTAAGAAACAAAATTGAAACTATAAAACCAAATATCAACAGAGCGATACTCAACAGACGTAAAAGCGAAAGGAATAAAGCTGAACGAATCGGGCTCAGTGCTTTCGAAGAAAACAAGGTCAGATGAACAGCTTCGAGACTCGAAAATCCCATTTGTTTTCATTCTTTCCTCTTTTTCTGATAATCAGAAGGTGTAAAAATACCACTGTAACCGAGGTTGCAGTCAGGAGTTCCTTCATCACGTATTCCAGTCAAAATGCTTGGAATTTTCTGGATATGGGAGTGGTAATGATAAAAAGGAGATGATAAGATTTGATTTCCTTACAATTAAGCTCGATACCTTTACAATTCTTCAATAAGACCACGCAACTCTACACGAGAGATTATAATACACAAATTACATTTGTTATTCCGAGTACGCAAGCGGCGTTTACAATTTGTATCGCCAGGGAGATTTTCTGTTTTAAAAAATTGCCTGCTCTGGGTTCCTCAGTGCATATGCTTAGTTTCTTACAAATTTTGCTCAGAAAAAACTCTGTGCTGGGGCCGGCCGCGCCCTGAATCTCAAAAACTTGAGGTTGAAAAAAATACCCATCATCTGTTAAGTCTTTATACTTGTCATTTTTTTGCTCTTCCGCTTCAGCAAACAAGCCCGGCCTTAGTCCTACTAGGGGCTAAGGAGTCTACTACTTTTACATCCCACTGGAGCTGCTTACCAACAGCCCTTGGAACAAGCGTTAAACTGTCTGGTCGTTTCTGATCGGTCCTGCAGAGGTGCCGTGGTTCTAAGACAGACGCAAGGTGAGAAGAAGATAAAGTCGGCTTTACATGAGCATTCAGATTTGAATGCCTAGAGATTCTTACTGCTTTTTGAGGCAAGAAAAGCCATGCCAACCATCTTCGGTAACGTCTTTTCTGCACACGCATTTATGTCCTTTGCCAAATTCTTGAGCCTAATTGAAGTCCTATCGCAATTCTGAGTTGTTGTTTCCTTAACCTAAAATTTTTGCGCGGGTTGACGTTCAACTATTGTGAGCCAAAACTATCTTAGAACTAGTTGAAATTTTTTACGTACGCTGGTTCGAGTCTTAAAACCAAGTCTGCAACTTCGCTGTCAAAAATCGGCAATTTTTTGGGTTTCGTTTTCCGGAGCCATTTCGTTTTTTCAAGTTCAAACCACCGTTTAAGCGGATGATCATAGGTCCCATCCATATGCTTCAAATAAAACCTTCGCTGACGGCATTTTTTGCTTCTACTGCTGAGTTTTAAAAATCGGGTAAAGCTAGTAGATGAGCTGAAGAATCATCCAAGCCACCTTTGGCTGCTGGGAGAACTGATTGTAAAAGCTGTTTATCAGCTATTTTCACATTAGTGACTTTGTATTACGAGTTTGTCGTTGGAGTCCAAAAAATCATTGGAATGGTACGACAAAGATAAACCCCAATAGATCATAAAGTTCTGATTGACCCGAATCCTGAAGCTAACCAAAAAAAAAAATGATTTGTTATCGGCACTGATGAGCAATCTGTCACAAGGAGAGGAAACTCAGATCATCCATGTAATTAAACTCATTCCAGCCGTTCACAAAAAAGATTTAGGTACTATTGATAAAATGAATAACACTTGCAAAACTTGCGCTTCTGATATACTCAAGTAATTTCCAATTAATATGAGAAGAAAAATCACAGTTTTCAAAACCTGTTCACCCAACAGAGACAATAGAATACTTCAATCTTTGACGGTTGTGGCTCCCGCAGAATCAGAAGAACTTTCTCAAGCTTGAATAATCATGGATAATTGTTGAGTAAAACTGTATTCAAATAGACTTCTGAACAAAAATACAGAGTAATATCTACCCAAAAATGTCCAGTATCAATCATTTGGTTTGCCATTTGTTTGTATTGACCTAGATGCTGTGAAAGATCTGCACTTACTAAATCGAATTAAGCACAGCACGGCATTAAAACAAGGCGAGGTGTGATGGAAGTGACTATCCAAAAAGAAACTCAGGAAAAACTGCTACGTTACTGGTCATATAATTCTCGAAAGCAGTCCTTCAAAATATGGGAGGGTGTCAAAGTTTGTTCATATTCAATCTCTACATGATTGTTCATTTAGTCAATTACATGGAAAACATGATAAAGGACATAATGTTTTGACGTTTCTTCAGAAAAGACAAAAAACTCCTTTTTCAGAGTTCAGATAGTAGTTTGGTAGTTCATTCAATGAAAGACAAACTCCCTAAAATGTATGTCGAGCAAACTTTATAGCATTTACTGAAGATGTTGATCACCCCACAGACTATTCAAATCAGCTAATATTGGATTTTTTTAAACTTTTTTAGCCGTATCTCCTTTGTATGGAATGCTTATGTATGCCCTCAGCAATGTCTGTTAATGTAAGTGTTTAACTTTTATAGTAAGAAGTTTTTATATTTGGAATTTGTATGATTAGAAGTTTGTTCAAGCTGGGTAATTGGAAACAAGGAGGATCTTCATAACATTCGAAAGGTCTCACCAATTGCAGTTCTCTGGCTCAAAGCTTCACCGATGTGCAAATTTTGGATAAATTGCCCAATTCGACAAAACTACAGACATGAATTTTTGCAATCGGGTTGTAGACTTGCATGATTACACTAAGCTTTCACACTAAACCAAAATTTTAATGAAAAAAATACAGATATTTATGCTCTTTCAAATAAACCTGGAGAAAGATCTCAGCATTCATGCTTAAATCTCTCGAGAAAAAAGAATAACAGTTCCTACTGAAAAAATGTGAAATTTATTAAGATGACCTGATGACTGAAAAATGGCAAAATTACCAGATTTCTTCTTACTAAAAGCATTTGGTTCGGTGAATCCTGCAAATATCTTTTCCATTTTAAAAAAATGCTTCAATTTAACGGCGAGCACCATTTTTTTTGGAAATTTTGAAAATTCCCATTGAAAGTAAAAAACTGCTAATCGATGATCACATAAATCACGTGCTTAAAAAATTAGATCAATTCTGTGGTGCTATCTACAAAATAAGAGATGTTTGCCCCACGAAATTTTTTCTCTTATTCTACAATTCTTGTACAAAAACAAAATAACATATGGCGCCTTGATATGTGGTTCTTCTTGCTTCACTCGAATCAAGAAAATTAAACTGGCACAGCGGAGAATAATGAGAACATTTTTTTAAAATATATATACTTCTATAGGCAATAATTTGGCGAACTGAAATTTTTGCACTGATCGTGAAGTTTTTGCCGTTGAAGTTCTCAAAGAAGTTTTTAAATGTCTGAATAGGTTTTTCTCTTAACAAACCTGCTTGTATGACAGAAAAGGAAAGGTTATCACGCATAATTATAAGAAAAAGGGTATACCTTCCCTTAGGTTAACCAAAACACGGACAGAAGAAAAGGTCACTAGTGACTCTTGTTAACAAATCCTATAATGGCTCAAAATTTTTGGATCTCAATCCAGCAGAAATAGTCAGTTTAACTTCTAAAAACTCAATCAGCATGTTAGGATGATTCAATAACTTTATATTGGAACCTGATCTAAACTATATTTTATGATTGGATAAATTAGATATTTTACCACTGTAAAGTATTTAATATTAACCAATCATGATCCATCTAACTAACAACCCACTTATTTGTAAGTGCTGAAATTACTTGTAATTTCAGCACCAGAGAGATTTGAATTTAACTTAGAAATTAGTTTCCTCTCCAAGAGAACTTCAGCAGCCGCAACAAACCAGTATACCCTAGATCTATTGAGCCTAGCAGAGACTAGTTAAACACCCTGAGACTAGTAAGTATAAGAGTAAGATTAGGATCGGTATTAGACTAAGAAGTTGCACGAATCTATCCGGCCGAAAATAAGATAGCGTGACGAGCAGACGGTGTACCCTATCCGAAATTACTCTATGAGTTAACCACATCGGTCCTAACTCAATATGCAAGATAAGAGAGAAACCAATACATTCTCTTCTTTTAAACGTTTCCTTACATAGTGATTCCAATCAGGTCATTCCTTTCCTCACACGGGTTCAAATTAGAAGAGCTTCTTAGCTCATTTTAGGTCCTCGTCGAATAAGATAGTTTTCTATATTCAACAGTATGTATATTTTAGTTACTCGACTTAATTCAAACAGTTTAATTATGTACTTCTCCTTTAGTAACAAAGTATCTTAGGCAAATAAATTTTGAAGCCTACTCGTTAAAGGAAATTTCATCAAAACAACCGCAATAATCTACTCGTTAACAGAAGTTGCATTCAAACAACCGCTTTAATCTACGAGTTAACAGAAATTGCATTTCTAGAGCGTGTGGTAATTCTCTCTAATCGGTGGGGTTTACTCTCATGACGGAGGTACCGAATGATGGAAAACTTTTAACAAATCAGAAATGTTAGACGTTCCTATTGGCTAACTGATTTTGCTTAAAACCAAAAGCGTTACAAACAGAAAATGTAAATTAGAAGCACAGCAACGTTTTGCTGTAAGTTCCTACAGTTATAAGAGCAGTTTTTATTTATTTTGTAAATTTTTCCAATAGCCGACTTTGAATTCGCTTCAGCTGAAAATTCATTGGTTTGCTTATTTTTGATCGGTTATTGTTCCGACTTTCGATACGAAAGTAACGGAATGTTTGTGCTCGGGGTGGGTTGGTTTTCTTTTCTTCAGACAAATTTCGACTTTTTAGCTAGCCATTTTTGACGGAATTTTTTTATATCATCCGAAAGCTATTGTTGTCTTGAGCTTGAATTTGAAAAGATATTTCACCTGTGATCATTTTTTGTAAAGTTATGGGGGTTTAAAGATTGCCATTTTGGCCAATTTGGGACAATTAACGCGCGATATATTTCGCGTTATTAACGCGTAAGCGGAGAGTTAATCCATCTACGTAATCGTTCCAAATTGGTTAAAAGAAGCCTATTTGCCATAATTGGTTTGTTACAAGGAGCGAAACCTATCCTTTTGTACTTTATATGGCGTGTGGGGTGATGATTTTTATTTAAAAAAATTTCAAATTTTAGATTTTTTTTTTTCATTTTATTTTATTTCATTGAACTTTTTAATGTTATTACTGCTCCATAAACCTTAAAAGGCAGTCGGAACATTCAGGGCTTCGCCCTGATACGAGCAGTCTTGTTATTATTGTTTCGATTTTCGTAACGAAAGTAGCGGAATAATTCTGCTCGGGGTGGGATTTGTTCTGCAGACATATTTCGACTTCTTAACTAGCCATTTTTGACGGAATTTTGTAAATATTATTCAAAAGGTATTTTTGTTTTGGGCTTAATTTTGAAAAAAAATTTCACTTTTGATCTTTGTTTTAAGAAATTTTTGGGATGTTCAAGATTGCCATTTTGACCAATTTGGGACAATTAACCCGCGATATACTTCGCGCTATTAACGCTTAAGCTGAGATTTAATCCGTCTTAGATGATCGTTCCAAGTTGGATGCAAGAAGCTTATTTGCCATAATTGATATGTTACCAGTAACGAAAATTATCACTGTGTATTTTAAATGCGTAGGTGGTTGATTTTTGCAAAAATCTTAAATTAAAAATATATATATATATATATATATATATATTTTCTACATTTAATTTTTCATGTTTTTACTGTTTCATAGACCTCAAAAGGCAGTCGGAATATTCAGGGCCTCGTCCTGATACGAGCAGTTTTGTTTTTAATGACCCCAGAGTTTTTCTTTTACTTGGTTTTTGCGATTTTTTTTGAGATTTTTGAATACTCAATTCTGATTGGCTCAGAAAAACTAAAAAAAAACTTTCAAGTCTCGGTCCCTCCATTATGAACCACGCACGCCACCCAAATAGGCCAAAGTAGTCCCAAATCTATATTATCAGAGCACATAAATAGTGCGCCATTCAACAAAATCTGTCCATCAGTTCATCTGTATTCTTTATATCTGGTAAAGCCCGCAGAATAAAAAGATGTGGTAAACTTTAAAAGTATATTGAAGCGTTAGAATTTCAGCAGTGTAATATCAAGGCATATGAAATAAGCATCTAAATTATAGGCATTAAAAATATATAACATCAGTCTGTTAGTCTTTAATAAAGTACAATTTCGAGATCAAGTCACATCAACTTAAGAACCATTAGTTCATCTATCTAAAATGCATTCTGTAGCACATTTACAGCTAGAAGTAAATTTCGGGTTGTTACTTTTCCGCATAAAAAACAGCAATTCAATTCACCAAAATATGTTTATAAGCCTCGACTTAAGCTCTGTTCTTAGTTAGTATGTGACCAGGATTAGATTAGCTGATTTTAATTTGAGATTAGTCTCAATCTCAGATACTGTTATCAAAAATTTGACTGCGAGTCATGTTGGTGTTTTCGCGAGAGTTTGGCTCATTTAAGTTGTCATGGTTTTCATAGTAACGACTTTGAGGTTGTTGCATGCCTCCAGGTGTGACGGCGTTTTTCATGACTAACATAGAGATGATAGCAATCGATGCTCCAACGGCAACCACAGCACCGATCAGAGAAGCCATGACTACTAGGGCAATTTTCCAACCTTCAAGAGAAGACTTTCCGTCTTCACTGCTCGAGGAATCTTCATTCTCACTTGATGGCTTTTCATAAGTAGTTCCAGATGGTGCTTCTGGCGTCGCAGTAGAAGCAAGTTCAATGTTGGCTCCAGAGGTCGATCCAGCTGGTGCTTCTGGCGCCGCAGTAGAAGCAAGTTCAATGTTGGCTCCAGAGGTAGATCCAGCTGGTGCTTCTGGCGCCGCAGTAGAAGCAAGTTCAATGTTGGCTCCAGAGGTAGATCCAGCTGGTGCTTCTGGCGCCGCAGTAGAAGCAAGTTCAATGTTGGCTCCAGAGGTAGATCCAGCGGGTGTTTCTGGCGCCGCAGTAGAAGCAAGTTCAATGTTGGCTCCAGAGGTAGATCCAGCGGGTGCTTCTGGCGCCGCAGTAGAAGCAAGTTCAATGTTGGCTCCAGAGGTAGATCCAGCTGGTGCTTCTGGCGCCGTAGTAGAAGCAAGTTCAATGTTGGCTCCAGAGGTAGATCCAGCTGGTGCTTCTGGCGCCGCAGTAGAAGCAAATTCAATGTTGGCTCCAGAGGGAGATCCAGCTGTTGCTTCTGGCGCCGTAGTAGAAACGGGTTGACTGTTGGTTGCAGAAGTAGTTTCCGCTGGTCCTTCTGGCTCCAGAGTAGGGAACATGTCGAAACGAGTATCTGTTCTGTTGAAAATTGTACCATTTTCTATATGTTCAAGGCCTGGTGGCAGGGTCTGAAACATAAATGATGCCATATCATTCAATCAATTTTCTTTTCGCCGCATTTTGTTTGGAAATGAAAAAATTGACACCAGATTTTGAAAACAAACGCAAAAAAGTACCGTAATCTGAAATCTTGCTTCGTAGCTCAACCTTGATTTGAATTATTATTTGCATGATTACTGATGCTAAAATGATTTTGTAAACGATAATCTTTTTACACACTTTTTATCACCGGAAGGAAAATGAACCAATTACAATTTTTTGATATTAGCTTATCTCGACGCAGCGCAACCTAAGTTAGGGAAATTTCAACTACCTGTAGATTAATGGAAGTTGAGTTATCAAACAACGTTGTGTTGGTCCCAGATGTGAAATTAGAAGTGGGGTCGTTGAATACGTCGAGAGAGGCCTGGGAAAAATTTAGCGTTCCGTTCGAATCCATCACTATCCTGACTTCGTTCCAAAAATTGACATTGCGGGAAGTTTCTTCCAGAGCTTTGTAATTGTCCGCCATTCCGATACCAGCTAGATACACATCTAACAGGCAGTGTTTGTTGTTATCGCAGGCCTAAAACATAGAAAAATAGGAAGCATTATATAACTTGAAACCAACATCAGATATACAAAAGTGACTATCTCAATGATCTTTTAGAAAAAGCTTAAGGCAAAATGGCCTTTTTAGCGCACAAATCCTCGTCAAGCTTACAAAATGTTTTGGAGCCAAAAAACTAGGGTTGATTCTTCAAAAATGTACATCTTAAAATGAAATAAAATTAGATCTTTTAAGTGAGTTTTCTCCGCCAAATCAATTTCTGATCTGATCTCTGATAAAATTCCGAATTAAAATCTGCCACGAGGAAATGTTTCTGAGTCAAAGTGGTCAAAGATAAAAGTTTCTTTTTACTTACGTTTTCAGCTTCGATACGTTTCCCATCTGAGGCGAAGTGTGGTTCCAACACTGGAACAAAACCGACGCCGTTTTCTGTGTCATTTTTGATTTGAACGCTGTGAGCGTATAGATTGAACAGCCAATCAGATTCTTCCACTTTCCATGTCTCTCCAAATTGGTCGTGTATGACGTATGGGTCGGAACCCACCGGCACAACTGTGCCATCTAAAGCACATTTCAAAAAACTGTTAAACATTGAAAAATTCTCACATGAAAATTGATCTCTTGTGGCGACCTTTTGAGGAGCAGCATTTTGCGCAACACTGGATTAAGTAGGAGAAAAATTCAAACTTCGGTCTCATCAAAAAACCTGTTATTATAAAATGAAAAAAATTTACCTTTCGCGGTGAAATCATTGGATGAGTCGCCATCAAAATGCCCCAGGAGTCCATCCATGTTTGATCTGAATTCGTCTGGGGGAGTTATGACAAAGTTGAGGTAATTGTCCGTAATTATTACTTGAAGACTCAGGCTATTTTCAAGAAGTTCGAATGTGAAATGTTTGTTGTTTGTGTTTCGAGTCACTGAGAAACCGTGTAGAATGTAATCCTTCGGACCATCCAATGTCATCTTGTATCCGTTTAACGCGTATGAAAACTCGCCTCGTGAGTCAATATAACATTCCAACGAGTGATTGGGGTAAGATAACGCGAGTCCTGAAAACACGGTTCCGTTGCCCAAGCGTCTCATGCTGGCCTGGATGGCTGTCGATTCTTCAAGAGAAGACTCGAGCAGTGTGTAGACTCCAATTCCCATGAAAGGGTACTGCAGACCATCAAGGGTCGGGATGCTTGGATCCCCACGAGGGAAGACGCTTCGGCGTGGTTTGTATTCTGCAATTATTGTTTTTCTGTGTCTTTTAAACAGCTCCAACCCGTTTGATGGCGCAGAACCTGTGGTACATCTTTCGTAGGCTCGAATTTGATCATAATAGTAGGGAACCACATTGTACAAGGAGTTTTTTTGAACTGACATATAGCCTGATCCCTCTCCTGATAAAATGAGGCTCCTATCTCTTTTCTCAACTCTTACAACAACTGTTTTCCACTTACATCTGTTAACCAAACCAAAACTAAACCACCGCAAAATTCTTCTAATCCAACCGCAAACTTTTTTCCTCTTATACTCTATAACAGTATAAGAGACGTCTCTGTAACAGCACTGGTTTGAGACGTAAATAGTTTTTTGGCTGTTTTTCTCTTTGCATTTCTCTTGTGGCGACTGGATGCAAAAAGTGGCGCCGCTATTAAACTCACACTTTTTGGGATCGCAAAAGCCCATTTTTTTCATCTGCTCCGACTCCTCGGTGTTTTCCTGGGAGCAACAAATGTCATATTTCCACCGATTTTCATTTGCACCTGTCAAAACTTCCCTCTCGGCCCACCAAGCATCCTCTCTCTCAGGATGACTCAACCCACTCGGTTGTCTTGGACACCCCCTTACTTCCTCTAGTTTTTCTTCACATTCTGAATAGTCTTTTGTCCTTTCTTGTTCATCCCAGTCAGAGCACGTATATTCAGCGTTTGTTTCTTCCGTTTTTTCAATCTTCATGGGCAGTGTGAAATTTGCGACTAGAAAAAAAACTGCAATGGAAGCTCAGAAAATAAACTAATTGGTCTGTGGTTTTTTGTTTGTCGTTTGAAGTAATTGTGGTTTTTTGTATAATTATATTAGATCTTCTTTAACAATCCCACCGCCCCCTATGGCATCTATGGATACAATTTTGACTCCTATCAACAGGGGCGGATCAAGGATTTTCTCGAAGGGGGCAGATTTTCTGTCGACATTTTTCTTAGGTCGACCCGAATTGATTTTCCGAGCTCTCTCAAAGCACTAAAAAGACCCTGTTTTGGTCAAATTTTCTGCGCCGCCGTCAAAATTTTGAGAAACAGGCCAAAAAAGGCGTTTTTAGGCACTTTTAAGAAATTTTTGACTAAAAAAGTTGCGTTTTTTTGGCGGGCGCTCCCCCTTTAAATAATCCGCCTTTAGAAAATTTTTAGGGTCCGTCACCAAATGTGGATATCTCAAAATAGTACAAAGGGGGGCCCTTTGGGTCGGCAGGGGGTCGAATCCCTGAGGGGGGGAGGAAGAGAAGGCGTCCCCCATCCCCGCCCCACCCCATAAATCTGCCCGTGCCTATCAATAAAGGCAGTGAATTAGCACTAGAGAAATTTGCGAAATTTATCAATAGTTTTTGTGATGTTGATCGCAGTATATAGAAAAACCACAGTGCGATATGCCGATAGCTCTCTATTTCAATTAAAAACGTCGATCTTCAGAAAAACACCCAGAATTTATCACAAATGATCTTAGATGTTAATTAACTATCCCTGTGACTTTCAACTATGAGACTTTTGAATTTAGCCAAAGATCTTTGAATTGAATATTGACTCTCAAAAATTACATTAAAGCTTCATATTAGATGAGGTAGCAACCTACAGATATTACAATTTATCGGGACGAAAAAAAGAAATCGTGACAAGCAAAGGTGTTACAATCATTCGAATTTACACTATCGGATTGCATCTCTTGCTCATTTATTTTGTGGGCTCAACATTTCAGTTATTTATTTTTGAAAATTGAAGTGAAAACTCTCTATAAAATCATTGTTCACTACTTAAATCACAGGTCATTTTCACTCTATATAAGTATCGATCTTTAAGTTTTCCCTCTTAAAACTTTTAAAGTCATAAAAATATTTTCCAATATCTGTATCTCAGCAGGTTCACTTCAGACCCTGGTCATAATTGTTTTTATAGATTGTCAATTCTTCGTATATTACTTATATCATTTTTTCCCAATCAAAATAGCTATGTTTTTTATGTTTGTGTTCAGCGACCTAATGCGGTCGAATCAAACTCCATTGCTCAAAAAACCCAGGGCTTTCTGATTCATCTCATCACAGAAAATGAAAACAAAAAAATGTGTTTTCAATTTCTTTGGTCTAAATGAATCTTAAGTCGCAGACAATTTGATTGCATTTTGCCAGATGATCATATGTTTCACTCATCTCATAAAAAATTGGTACGCTCTTATATTAAACCAAAAACCTATATTTGGTATTGAATCGAGCGCACAACAACAAACGTATAATGAAGATAGCACGAAAAATCAGAGATTTTTATATGGTCGAGAAATTTGAGCAATTACAAATTCTTCGAAGTCAATAGAAATATACTGTTCGCATACATACATTGCCTAAAATTGACAAAAAACTGATCATATTGAAGCAAAACTTTCACTCAAGATAGGCTGTCTCTGTTTTAGTACATATGAACATAGTAGCAAGAAACAGGGTTACAAGCAAAAATAGCCGACCCGAACAAAAAGAATTGACGATGTCACTGCTCTACGACTTTTTAATAACTCCAAATTATTTAAAGACGACAGCTATCAATCAATGAAAACTCAAGCAACCCATTTCTAATTATTGAGTATTTTTGAAAAATTACTTCAACATTAGCAATAAATTTCATAGATAACCAAACTAAAACAAATATAGATCAAAGAACAGCAAACTGGTTCAATCATTACGATATTCGATTTAAACGATGAGTCTGAAATAGTTGTTTTAATCGAAATCGAAACTGTAGCAGTTATAAGAAATGATTAAATTCAAAATAAAACCAGAGCTATTCCATAAATCAAAGATTTCCATCTTGACGAGTTCGGATTCAAAAAACACCCCTTCGGAAGAAAAAACAAAAATTCTTAGCAATAGAAACTGCTCAAACTCTGTACAGGTAAACCATTTAGGTTCGCAAAGTTATAGACCAATTCCTAAACCAGTCCTTCAAGTCATGTCGAGTCAACCATAATCTCATCAAAAAACACTTTCAACCGAAGAGACTGAGAATCAAATGCACAACAACAAACACGCTTATTATGAGAAACAATAAGGACGCGGTAAGCACGTCAGCTCTAAAAAATAATTTAAACTCTAACGTGCACTTGTACCAAAACCTTTAGCCCACTCATCTTTTAAACAAACGTCAGGCTCTCCACAAGCTTTAAATTAAAATAAGCTGATTAAGTTCTAATTTTTAAATATTTATTAAAAAAAACCCGGTTGCCAATAACAGAAAAATACTAAGCATAATAGAGAAATATACTCGCAGCACGAAACCATTTGGAGCATTCACAGCAAAATCAGCAATTATCAAGTGTTGTGGCAAAACTATCTAACAAATTTTTTACTCTTAGAATCCTGTGAATAGTAGAAACTAAAGCAAAACCAATCTTCTATTATATGAGAATTTGTTTGCATGTAAACTTTATCTTTACTGTTTATTATATGACACCTGAAAATTAATTCTACTTGTAGTCTATCGCAGCAAAGTCTACTGGAAAAAAATTATTGTTCCGACGAATTTTAGAAAAATTGACTGCTTATGGGCATCGATTCGGATATCTTGTGATTTCCAAGCGAATATGCTTGCACTTTAATTAGACCATAGTGTGCTTGCACTTGGCAATTGCTGCCGTAAAACTTTAATAATTTGTTTCAATACGCAAATTACTCATGGGTGGCAAATTATCCGCACTCATCATTGTTCGAAATTGAATTGAGGCAAGCTAATTGGATGATTAATTCCATAACCGACTCAAATTTTAAAAATTTGATATTATCAGCCTAACTTTTGTAGTTTGTCAATATTTTGTATACAAAAAAAGATTCGAGACCAACTCATGGGTGGTCGGATCATTCAGGGCTCTGCCCTGATTCGAGCAGTCTTGTTAACACTACTGTTACAATTCATTTTTCGATCAGGGTAAATTGGCCTCAGACCGTTTCGTTTTTGGTATATGAAATATTGACAAACTACAAGTTTTCGGCTGATAAAATCAATGTGTTAAAGGTTGAGTCTTTTATAGAATAAACAACACTGATCGTATCAGAGAGAGGCCCCGAATGTTCCAACTGCCTTTTAAGATCTGTGGAGGAGTAAAAACATGAAAAACAAATTTATAAATAATATTTGAGTTTTTTTGTGAAAATCATCCCCCCACACGTCATATAAATTTCAAAGTGATACATTTTGCTCCTTGAAAAAAAAATTAGCTTTCTTCAACCAATTTGGAACTATTTCTCAGACGGGTTAAACCTCGCCTAACGCGTTAACAGAGCGAAAAATATGTCGTGTTATTTGTTACAATTTGGCAAAGATGGCATTTTTTAAACCCCCATAACTATAAAAAATCAATCACAAGTGAGAAACTGTATCAAATTTAAGCTCAATAGAACAATACCTTCTGACTGATTTCAAAAAGATTCATCAAAAATGGCTAGTAATAAAGTCGAATTTTGTCTGCAGGAAAAAAAACCACCCGAGCACAATTTATCCGTTACTTTTGTTGCAAAATTTGGAACAGTAAATAAAAGAAATTAGCTTGCCTCAATTCAATTTGCAACTATAATGAAACGGATAATTTGCCACGCATAAATGATCCGCGTATTAATACAAACTATCAAAGTATACGTCCAGCAGCGAAACTGCACTTTAGTTAAGTGCAAGTATACTCGCTTGTTAAAAATAAGATTTCCGTATTGTTGCCTATACGCAGTAAACTGCTTAAAAATTAATCGGAATAAAAAAAATACCTCGGGAATATATACTCTTCATTTTCTTCTAAAGTCGAAACAAAAAGTACAAATGATTTTCAACTAGAAATGATAGCGCACATCGGAATTTTTTTGCTTTAAATTGCACTCGGAAAGGAGTCAGCCCATAAACAAACGCGAGTTTAAATGTACTATTGTTTTAATGGCACCTTGAGGCTGCCTCCTAATTGCTTTTAGTTGACATACTCGCGCTAGTCATCAAATAACTTCATAGTTTCACAAAACGCTTAGAAAGCCAATTGCTTCAAAAGACGTTCTAAATTAATGACTCCATCCTCAAATAGTCTCAATTGTTGCATCAGAGCGCTGTTTCATAGTCCTGCATGAATTCGTCCATCAAATACAGAAAAAAAGTTAACAATAAATTAAGCGAGCTCCAGACCTTTTACTTTTGCGCTTGATAATTTTTTCGATGACAAAACTTGCTTGCATGACAATATTGGTGCTTTTTCGCAACTGGATTGGAATTGATCTTTATTATTCAATTCAATTTGAAAGATCACTCCCCGTTTTGTGTTAAAATTAGCTGGTGAAACATGAACATTAATCATTGGTTCGAGCAACTTTGGGCGGGGATTTACCATATACCTTTCATCTGAATTGCTACTGGAACCATCACTCAAATCTCAATAATTCAACCCATTTGTCGCTGCAATAACCTTGATAGGTTGTGGGCTCAGATTTCCAATTACGAGAGAGAAGTCAGCACTCAAGATTGACTGTTTGTTCAAACGATTCAGAAAAAAAACTGAGATTTGCCGGGGAGTTGTGTCACTGAAAAAACACAACTTGAAATGGACAAATGATCAGACAGAGAAATGCGAGGATAGAAGCAGGTCACCGCTACTTGGATATAGACGATTGATCAGATAGATAAATTCAAGGATAGATGCAGGGCAACACAACTAGTAGAGACATACAACTCTGACGACAGAAGCAGGACAACACATCTTTTAGAGATAGTCAACTAGATACAGGTAGGCAAGCAAAAAAAGAAGAGAAGACAGTCAAAAGCTGCACAAAGTGCGGTGGAAGAAGCACTACATGAAGATTAATAATGAGAGAACTGATACAAATTGATAAATACTTGTTTTATTTGTAACATTTGCTGATTGATACTCAAGTTTTGAGGAGGAATGAGTTCGTTTGTACGCAGTTGCGCGAGTCAGACACAAAATCATTCAAAGGAAAATTTCGCCTTCAAAAGGAAAAGAAACTGATACCCCAGAATAAAAAGATTTTATACCTCAGATTTCTATATTGCTAAAATATATATTACCTAGTATGAACTGTTAGGCGGAATATCAATTTTGCTAAATTGCTGATGTTTTATTCGGTACGCAGATCATTAGGTTTCGAATCAGATTTAGGTTATCAAAAAAAGTTGCATAGTTTTTTGCGGGCGATTTTGATGTAAGAGAAAACGGGGTCGCTGATTTTTTTCTGGGGGCATTTCTTAGCTTTTTGAATTTGAATTGAAGCATTTTCTTTGTGTAAGACTCAAGTAGGAACTAAGAACTTGGATTAGAAAGAAAATGTCAATAACTGAAAGAAAATAATATTTTTTTTAGGGAAAAAAGGATTTTTCCTTCCTTGAAAAGCAATTCAAGGCATTAAAATTTTATTTGAAATTAAACAAGATTTTAGATGAGACAGTTGGTTTTAAGAACTTTATGCCAAGTTTAAGACCGACTGGAAGCAGTGATTAAAAACAAGCTGCAATAGAAAAAAAAAACTTTTCTGAGGAAGAACAGTTGCATATCTGGTACAAACATGTGCAGGCTCAGGATAAGAAACTGATTTTGTTTATAAGAACTTACGAAGGCAATGGTAGCAAAGCTTGGGATATCTTACGGAAGATGTTTAAGAGTTTAGAAAGACCCCTGCTGCAAAAAAACAATCTCCAAACTTACAACTTTGAAAAAGAATAGCAATGAAGCAGTGATAGATTAATTGACTAGACAGAGGAGATTCAGTATGATTTAGAACAAGTGAACAAAGGAGTAAAGAAAAAATTTTTATTTTTCAATGTTTCAAAAGAGCTTCCAAACCAAAATGTTTTTTTTTCTACTATAGCTGAGTAGAGATGAGAAAAGTTTAGATGAGTTGAAAAGATATTTAGTGAATTTTGATAGCATGAGACAAGTCATTGAAGAAGAGCATGCTTTTAATAACGAGAAAAGAAATTGTTTTAATTGTCATAAAAGAGGGCAGGTGTCGAAACAGTGCAGAAAACTAAAGTAGCAGACGAGATACTAAAAACAAGGCTCATAAATTCAGTGATTTGAGTGCAAGGAATTTGGACATAATGCAAAAAAAAATCATTAGTCAGACTAAACGAGAACTGCAGAACCTAGCAGCTGAAACAGAGACTCAACTCAGTTTTCTGATGGCAGTGTCTCCGGGCGAGGACTTAGTCATAGACTCTGAAGCCACCAGTAATACGATTAAGCATCGAGAGATGTTTGTTAGTTAAGATGAGAACTTCAAAAGATCGGCTAACTATGTAAGTTTCTCTGAGTCATTTACTCAAAGTAATGGTGAAGTTAGAGACTAGAAAGGCAAACTTAGGATAAATGATACTTTGCACGCTCCTGAAAGTTCAAACAATTTGCTCAGTGAATGAGAAATGAAGAAAGGAGGAGCACAAGTTGTTTTTGGTACGAGCTCGTTTGTTCGTCAGGGAAATCGTTCAGTTTACCCATTAAGAGAGGAACGGTGTCTCTTCTTGTGGGACAATTCCATAGGAAAAAATGAGTGCTAAGAAGTTAGCACATTGAAACAGTGGCATTGTGGGATGGGTTATAATTACTACAAAATTTTGAGTCAGTTAGAGCAACATGTTGAAGGCATGAAGATAAAAGATTTTAAAATTGTGAAAGTTGTTAGTTGAATAATAAAAAAAAGAAGCCAGTCCCGAAAGATTGTTACACAAGGGCAGCTAAGATATGGTTCACACAGATATTTTAGCGCCTATCGACCCGATAGCAGAGGATGGTCATAGATATGCTGTATGTTCTGCTTACAGTTTTTTCAGAGAACTAAACACTTATTTCAGGAAAACGAGAGATGAGGACACAGAAAAGTTTGAAATGTTCATAGCAGATCTAGGAGTTCTTCAGTTTTAAGTTTCAGATATTACAGGAGCGTACAATGGTCAGGAGTTTAGGCGAGTTTGTAGAAAACAAAAAAAAAGAACACATAGATTAAAAGGGTGTGGGGATAAATTTCTCCAATGGCTCGCTGCTTGATTTTGATGGCAAGTTATCAAATTATCAAAGACTTATTGGCCGTATGCTTTAAAAAAGCTACCAATCTCAAAAATATGTGCTTTCATTCTGTTGTAGGCAAAGCACCCTACGAGTTTATGTATGGAGAAAAACCCACCACCTCAATTTTGTGAAACTTTTTGGATGTGTAGTGTAAAGTTTTTTTGCAACAACAGTTTTGCAAAAAACTGGACAAAAATTCTAGAAGGAATTTTGTTTGGGGGAAATTGGAAAGTTTATCTGATAATTGAGAATGAACGAAAACTCAAAACCCAAAAATCTAGAAACGTTAGTCTGATCTGAGTTCAATTTTGAGACAAGGATAGAAAGTGGTGAAGTAGAAACAGTAGGTAATGTAGTATTTTTGGAGAATTTCTCAAAATTATATCAAAAATTGCTAAGGAAGTTTTAGCGGACCCAGATTGCAACAAGTACTAATAAATTAGGTTGATTCATTAGAGAAAAACATAGTTTGGGAACTAGTTAGAAACAGAGGAGTGAAGCCTATAGGTAGCAATTAGCATTTTGCTTCAATGTACGGAGCTAATAGTGAAGTTTCTAGGTTTAAGGCTATATTTTTTGTTCAAGGTTTTAGCCACGTTGGGGGAAGGGATTTTCACGAAACGTATTTAACTACAACTAAGATATCGACCATACGATAGTTCTAAGCTTAGCATAGGTATAAATTAAGACAGTTAGATAATAAAACTGCATAGTTGAAAGCCAAACTAGATGAAGAAATTTCAATAAATTTCAATCAAGTTTAATTTCATCAAACTTCACGAACCTGTAGGGTTCGAGAAGTTTGATGAAGAACAAAAACGCTTGGTTTGTCTTCTGAAGAAATAATATTTATGGACTGAAGTGGTTGGGTACATAATTTCTGTAACTGGTTTGAAAACAAAATCACTGAAAAATTTGAGACAAGCGAGATAAGTCATCTGAAAATGTTTTTAGGAATGAAATTTAATTACTCAGACAACAAAATCAGAATGACTCATGTGTTGTGGGAAAATTGTTTACAAGATTTGGGATGACCAAAGCACAACTGATTACAACACCTCATGGCAAAAACTGAAAAAAAAATTTAATTGTCCTTTAGAAGGTAGTATAAAACAAGAAAATATGAGAAAATGTAAACTCGAGGCCTTGATGGTTGTCTAAATGGCTTAGCTTCATCAATTAGACCCGGTGTTTGCTTCGCAGCAAACCTTTTAAGTTCTTTATCTGGTTTGTGGAAACGCGAGGTGAAAAGCATTGGAAAGCCAAAAAAATGTCGAGATTTCTGCTAGGAACAAAATTTTTACCTTTTATACATGGGAGGGAAAAGGCAATGAATCTTGTTAGCTATTCGGATGCACACTGTGCTAGAAATATAGACAATAGGAGAAGTACCTCATGATATTGTTTTAATCTCAATGAGAACTCAGGGTAATTAGTTGGTCTGGCAGACTCCAGCTTTGTGTATCATTTTTAACAACCGAAGCAGAACACAATGCTGCGGTTGAATTAATAAAGGAAGGAAATCATTTACAGGGCATACTTAGCGACTTAAGCAAAATATGTAATAGACCTTTGGAAATTTCCGTCGATAACCAAGCTTGTTTTGCCTTTAGTAAACATTCAAGGAACCACAGTAAGACGAAGCATTTTGCCATAAAACAACATTTTTTTCGAGAGCTAGTTAAACAGAAGAAAGTGATATTAACCTTTTAGCAACAGCAAATGTCTGCAGACGCTTTAACGAAAAATTTGGGAAAATGCCTTTTTCCTAGACATTTTTCTAGGAACCTCCTAATTTGAAAGGCGGAGTATTGGTAATTTTTCGTAACTGAAGTGGAATTCTTTATTGTGTCCAAACTGAAAGATCATTTCCCAGTTTTTGTTAAAATTAGCAGCTTAAACATGAACTTTAGACATTGGTTCGAGCAATTTTATGCGGGAGATTTACCATATATGATTGATCTGATTTACTACTGAATTATAATTAATTCAATTCTTATTAATCAACCGTTTTGTCGCTGCAAAAACCTTGAGAGACAAAAGCTGATAGGCGAAATAAAAGAAACTTTTTGAATGAGAATTGTAGAGTCATAGTTATCATGACCTTTTTTGTAATTTTGTATTTTTCTACAGAACCAAGAGTTGTTTGCATCTCTATGGCAAACAATTGAGAATGTAACAATTTTGTAAAAGTTTACGTTTTAAAGTGTTTTTTTTTCGTTGAAAATTTGAATATCTATCTTCTCATATCTGATATCTTTTTCTTGAAATCATTAGCATTAGATTACAAAATATTTTCTTTCAGACATTGTGAATCAAACTTCAACTGCATTTTGCCATATGTGATTAGTTTGTCTGATCAGACAGTCATTACAAGGCCAAACTATGCATTCTGTTCATTATAAGCGGATTCCGTAACAGGCCAAAATCCAATTTCTCGCGGAATCGGTAATTTTGCTACTTTTTTTCGATCTTCTTCGCTATTTTGAATTCCAAAAAACAAATACTTAAAAAACTGTACTGCCCAAAATTGCTCCGAAATTAGGCGATTTTGCGGAATCCGCAACCAGAACAGTTTGTGGAATCCACAAACAAATAATAAGACATTTGTGTAGTTAAAATGAGATGTTGCGGATTCCACAACTGTAAGCGGAATCCGCAATGTGTAAGTGGAATCCGCAAATTGTTGTATATATGAGTAGTATAGCGTTTAAAACTGTCTTTTTTTTTTATTGGTCACCAGAAAAATCAATTCAATACTACATTGATCAACTACCAGTTGAAACGTTTGGTCTCAGTTCCTGTCAATCCAACTTCGATATCAAATCCTGTCAACTTCGATCTCAACTTCGATCTCAACTTCGATCTCAAATCCTGACTTACTGAACTTCGATCCCAAATGCTGACCTACTGGTCCCAAATACTGACATGCTTTGATCTGAACTTCGATCCCAAATACTGATGCAATACCAAATACTGACCTAATTCGGCGGAATGCTGTGCGATGTTTTTCCAAACACTCTCAAGTCAATGACTACAAGTATTGAAATTATTCGATATTATGCTTCCAAAATCGGTATTTGGGATTGACGCAATCCCAAATACTGACCTAAATTGGCGATATGCTGAGTGTTGTCTTTCTATACACTTTCAACCCAAAAAATAAAAAATTGAACTTATTCGGTGTTGTGTTTCCAAAATACTAAAAGCTGACGTCCACCGATTTAGTTAACAAATGTTTTGAGATTTGTTCGTATATTCCGCTGACAAGGGTTAAGTCTTTCTCTAAATACCGCATTGCTTTAGATATTAATTCCAGCTCTAGCTTTTAATTGTTCATATGTAAGGTCGTAATAGGCAAAATTTTGAATTCACAAAAAGTCTGCGGAATCCGCTTACATTTGCGGATTCCGCTTCCAAATTTTGCGGTTGCCACTTAAATTTTGTGGATTCCACTTACAGTTGCGGAATCCGGAACAACTAGCTAAATTTGCTTGTTGCGGAATCCGCGGCACAACAAACGTGCCGAAAAAATTTACGTTACAAGTATTTGTACGCGGAATCCACGGAAGTTTTGTAAGTGGAATTTACTGACATTTTGGAACATGTTTAAAGGGGTGTCCTTGGAATCCAGGAGCGTAGAGACACAAAATTGCGCGCCAATCCAGTGCACAGTTTGGACTTGTAATGGTTTTGTAATTAAAACTCATTTAAAATTACTATCAGCTCAATCACGTTTTTTAAACCCAGAATAGATACTGACTTTGACTATGAATTTAAAATTGAGATTAGAAATTATAATTGGATTAACGAGTTGCATGAACCTTTGTAGTTGAAAAAAATAACGTGATGCACAGGTGATGTACTATCGTTGCGTTCGAACGTACTCATTTCAGTGTTCTCAACAAAAATGAGGAAAACGCAGCTATTACTGTTTTGTCCACACAACACGAGTGTCAGTAGAGATATTAAATATCTGTCGAAATGATAAGTGTAACGAGTCTTCTTACGTTTCAAAATTTTTGTATAATATTAGATTTTAAGAGTAGAATTATAAAAAGATCTTGTTCGACCGTGATATGACCCCTTGTCTTAAATGTTTTTATAGCTAGAATAACGATTAAAAAGGCATGAAAAAGTTATATCAGAAAGCCTTGTGTAGTCATTTTTGTTTGTATTTGAGTTCTTGTTAAAATATTTCAGCATCAAAAAAAGTGTTACCGAAAACATAGAATAATTATGAGTATACTGTTACACAATTATTTAATTGTTTTTAGTGCCCGGCTTGACGTTCATAGAAAAAAAATGCTTATCATACAGTTTTATATATGAAGTCTATGGAAAAAATACTTATCATACAATTTTCATGTATGAAAATTATAAAATAGTCATTTCGTCATATAAAAAATAAAACTTTCAAAAATCACCAAAAACAAGTCTGGGTAACTTTAAATAGATTTAAATAAGTATATCTATGATAGAGGGCATATTGACAATCAAAAACATAATTTTAATTTCGGTCAAAAAATGCTTATCAAACAGTTTTCATATATGAAAATTGTATGATATGCATTTTTTTCATAAACAAAAATGAAAATTTGTGGTGAAAATTTTTTTTTATCCCTTATTTGGCTGCAAATTTGCTTTGTGCTGAAATATAAATTTAACGAAGAAAAATTTGAAGGGAAAGTTAGACATTTTTGTATTTAGAACATAGTCCAGGATGAGTTTCTCACCCAAAAAATCCAAAAATTACATGAAATTTCATTTGCTAAATTTTCATTTGCTAAAACAAAAATAAATTTGTAAAAAAACAGGCCTTTTTTCTCAACCATCATAATTTTTAAGCTAAAAATTATCTAGCCATATTCAAAAAGTTACTTTTTTGGTATATACTTTCATGTACTAATGTTGAAAGTAATTTTTATGGCTAAAACCACCAAATACAGTTTATCTGCGTGGTAACTGCTAGTTAGACTCTGAATTTTCTCATGATAAAAAATCCTTGGTTTTGTGTTTCGGTTGAAACACGCAATTTCGAAACAAATTTTTTTTTTGAATTTTCATTTATGGGAAAAATGCTTATCATACAAATTCATAATATGAAAAAATTGCTTATGAGACAATTTCATATATGAAAAAATGCTTGTTTTGCTATTTTCATACATACACTTTTTTTCTATGAAGTTGTATGAAAGAGTATGATAAGCATTTTTTTCATAAATGAAAATTGTATGATACGCATTTTTTGTCAACCCGGGTGTTAACAATTAATTAGTTTTTAATTAAAATTTCAATCACTAAAAAAATTTTTTAATCTAGATTTTGATGTCACTAAAACTTAATATCTGATTACATAGGTGGATCTAAAATTTTCTTGAGGGGGCGGATTTTTAAAAATTTTTCGAATTTTATCGACCCAATTGATTTTCCGAGCTCGCACTAATCACTATCAAGACCCTATTTTGAACACATTTTTTGCGCCGCAAGCGAAATATCAAAAAACTAGGCCAAAAAAGGCGTCTTAGGCGTTTCGTGGAAAGATTTGACCTAATAATTGCAGTTTTTGGCACGCGCTTTACCCTCTAATTGAGGCGCCCTTAGAAAAAATTTATGGTCCGTCAGCCAAAAATGGATAGTTTAAAACAGTACAAAGGTTGGGTCGGCATGGGGTCGAATTCCCGAGAAAAGCGTATGCCCCCCCCCCCCCCCAGCACCCACCTCCCCCCTAGATCCACTGGTGTCTGATTGAATTTAATAAAAGATGATTTCAACTTACAACATATGTGAAGCCGGATGATTTCCGTATCGCCGTCGACTTCTAGGGATATGTTATATTGAAACTGACCTTCACCTGGTATAGCTATATCTTTAGCTGGTGGTGGTCCCTTAGAACCTGGATCATCCGGGCCTATTGTAAAAGCAAACAACCAAATTATGTAAGAAATGTTTAATCATCATCAAATTGGGGTCAAAGCCAGAAGCTATCAGCAAATCACAGGAAACTAAATAGCTGGTGTTACCTTGGCTTATATCCACATGCATTCTTTTGTTTGTGTTTTTTTTTTCGACTGAAAATGCTTTCATACCCTCAAGCAAAAAATCACGGATGAAACATCAACTCTAATTAAACTATTTTTATGCGTAGCCAAAAACTTAAAACTATTTTTTGAAAGCAATGATCAGTTTTTAATCAATTTTTATAAGTCTAGAGACTCACCAACCAGCTCATTTGCTTACCTGCCGCTCTGCATGCTGCTTTTAGTGCAATCAGAAGTGCGTTTAAATTTGCACTTATGCAGCTGAAACTCAAACTAATGCGTACCGAATCAAACTGAGTAATTAATTTAATTAAACATGTTATGCGGCACACATGCGAGTCGCTACGCCCGTGACCCTCAACTCTTAATCTACACAATATTTTGAAAATACTCACGTTCATTTGGCTTATTATATTTAATGCCATTTTGCGCGCAATTTGGTTTGTCGATCAAATCATCGCCCTTTCCATCTGTGACAGAAATAATTGAATTGTCTTGAACAAATTCTAGCATCTTCTTTCGGTCTTCTGTTGGATCGTAGAAAAATACCATTTTCATCAAAGCTGGAACATTGATAGGCACTGTGTCCAGAACGAGAATGACAACGACTGGCTCTCGGAAGTACCAGGTGATATTCATGAAAATTTCGAAAGTGTCTTTGTTATATCGAATGTCGTCTGTTTCGATAGTCTCAAGGTTGTTCTGACCTACCACCTGGGCACCCAGAAAGGTGTGTACAGGCAGTGTACATCGTTGAATTTTGAACTCTACTGGACTACTATGAGGTGCCCAAGCTGCATCCTCAAGGGTCAACAATGGACCTTCGCATGCGATGTTACCGAAAACATCGTTCACGTCAAAATTTCCCTGAGATACGATTGATGCTGGGTTTGGAGTGTTCCCTTGACTTATACTGTATAGCCAGAGACCAGGATCCCTGATGTTTGAGAACAGGTATAATTTCTTAAGCTGAGAAGATCCAGCGTAAGGTAGCTCCACAATTGATCCTACAAAATTTTAAAATCAAATTTTTGGAATGAGAACAAAAAACTGAAATCGACCAATGATAAACTATTTAGAGACATTTTTCCTCCAACTATCCCACACATGATATATAAGGTGTAGATTAAAGCATAATGCTTAAAAAATTCCAGTTGTTTCTTCATTGAGCCAATGCTTCAGACTATAGAAAATTAATGTTTGCAAAGTTTGCAGTTAAATTGAACAAAGTTGTTCTCATATATTCAATTGTTTACTAAAAATGTTACCAAAAACTCAAATTTCGTGTTGAATCAAACCACCCTAAACCAACGCATGTATATCAAAGCCAAAATGATAACGCCAAAGCAAATACCCGCTGAATGGTAAGTTTTGTTGCAGCTGGTACTGCAAAATTGACTTCCTACCCTATTTCCGGTTGTTTTGGAACAAAATTTATACAAGATACTTAACAATTTACATAAATGTTCGGGTGAAATCAACTATGCCATTAAAAAATTCACGATAAAGTTTTTTTTGACTAAAATGAATATAATCAACTAAAAAATGTGGATTTTTGGAAAGACTTATGTAAATGATAAATCCTCCAAATTGAGATAAGATTAGCTGTCTTTTTTGTCATTTCCTGTGTTTAAAATTTCTTGGAACCGAAAAAAGTCCTCAGCTTAAGTTTCATGACAAGCTGATTTAATTTGAATTGATTTGCAATGTTCAAAGAGGTCTTGTTCAGGGGGTGTAAGCTTATACCGAGCTACCCGACTATCCTTTTACAATTCAATCATTCGTAGTAGCTGCTCAAAAGAAAATTAAAACATTTGTCGAATATAATTCCTGCGAAACTTAAGCTTGAGCTTTTTCAAGTATAACACTATGATATCGACGCATTGTAAGAAAAAACTCAAAAGACACAATTTTGCTTCTAACATTGACGAGCATTTTTTTTTATATATACATTATTTTTTGACACATTGATCTTTCCAAAAGAAGAAAACCATACTCCGAAAATAGGAAAATTAAATAAAATATCTATTGCAAGTTGATAATCATTTTAATTTTCAACCATTGAAAAAGGGGAAAGATTTTCGACTTCGGGTGTGTTTTAGTTTTCTACACGTAGAATAAATATTTATTGGAGTGGGTCGAGAGATATACCAAGTTGAAGCCCTTTTAGCCGTAATTTGAACAATAATAAAAAATTCAAAAATTGTCTCCGTGTTGAGATAAGTTTGGAGTAAATTTTTAGATTGTTAGTTCAATTTCGAGCGAGTAAAAGTAACGAGTAACGATCGCTCTACGAAAACTTGTTTTCTTTACGCTTTTTTAGGTTTCAAAAAATTTTATGTTTCAAAACAACCTAAAGAAAATTAAATTTTTGATGTTGAATTGATTGCTTCGATGGCTACAAAATTTCTCTAAAAAATATTTAAAATTATTGTGGAAATGTAGAAACAAACTTTAAAATCATTTTGGTTTTTTGTAATTTTTTTGTCATTCCTTTTGGATGTCAAATATTGTCGATAATGTCTAATTCACTTTTTAAGTTAATACGCGTTTTTGTAGCTGTAAAATCACAGCACGCACTAAAAACTACACTAAAACTTTTTTAGAAAGTTTTTCATGAATATGATCGGAAAATCTTGTGCTTCTTGCACAACAACCGACTATCCTTGTTATTATTTCTATTAGTTTTTTTTATAAATAGGTCCTTGTTTTGACTTGTTCTTTCGCCCTGCCTAAAGTTAGTTTTTGGATTCCCCTTTGTTTGGCAGAGAAAAAATTGATGCACCGAAGTAGAAAATTTAAGCTTGGAGCCGAACAGTTGGCTTTCGTAAGTTTCTCATAATTTGGAGACAGAAGATTTTTTCAAGAGGAGTCAGATTTTTTTGAATGGTGAAAATGTGTGGTTTTTTTGCCGAGCTCCCAAAAACACTATAAGACTTCTGTTTTTCGTAAAAGAGCTTTCAAAAAACACACAATATAAGGCTTCAGTTTTTTGCAGGCGAATTTTTGAACATAGACCGTAGGCGAATTTTTGAACATAGAAAATCTCAAAACGATGATAGTCAAAATTGTGTTTTTTTTGTGGTTGGGTTTCTCCCTTTTAAAAATCTATGTATTGGCGCCTTTAAAGGTATTTTAAGAACTTAAGGTCCATCATTACCTTAAGGGCGTTGATGGGGCAGAAACCCTGAGAAGGTGGCGTCCCGCACCGAAGCTTTAAGGATCAAAATTGATTTAATGCATGTTTGTGGACAAAAAACATGTCTATATAATCGATTATCATGGCAAATTTAGACAACATAATAGATTTTAATCCATTTTAAACGTTTTTTTCGATCAATAAAAATTCATTAAAATCCATTATAATCGGTTTTAATCCATTTTTGTTTTTAATAAAATGGATTTTTTTGTACATAAAATCCAAGAAAATGGATTAAATTTTGTAGCTAATTACTCTTTTTTTTGCAATTTTTTGCAGAACTCGAACGAACATGTTCACCCAGAGGCGGCCAAAATATAAGAAATTTGAAAAGACCAGTTTCTAGTAACTTTTCAAAAAGTGCCAAAACACGGCTTTTCTGACCATTTTTTTGTTCCAAAAAATTTCAAGTCCCCCTCCCATCTCCCACTACTCACTACCCCCATCATGCCCCTGCTACTTCCCAACCCCGCTTCATGTGCGTACCCATATACCCAAGACGTGCGACCCCTATGCCGCCCACCGTCACCCCCTATGCCACCCACACGTCCATCCCCCTATGCCCCGAGAACCCCCAATAAACCGAACCCCCTATAAACATCCCTATCACTATAGGTGTAAGATCTATAGGTAACTTTTTGTAAATTTTCATAAACGCGATTGAAAATAGGAAAAAATGAAGAATAAAAAGTGGCGAGAAAATAACTAGCTTAGGTTTAACAATGTTATGAAAATGGAAACAACACACAGAAAGATTTAAATAAATGGATTATAATCCATTGTATTCGATTAAAGTTGATAACTTTTCTTTTGATAAAATTTTTTGAAAGTAAGTTGAAAATAATCGATTAAAATCGATTATATTGGGATTTTATTGCTTAAAAAATAGTATCATTATAATCCATTTTCAATCGATTATAATAGATTATTTTTGGTATTTTATAGAGGCTGACAATGAAAATCCAATTTAATAGATTATTATCCATGATAATTCAGTACGGGGTGCGCTTCCCTCCCCTCCCTCTTACATTTAAGTGATTTAACCTTGATCTAAATATCAATGAAAATCAACTATTTCTGCTAAACTTTCAGCTTGTATTTGCGAACTGTTGTGAATAGGCCGGCTTGAAAAGCATAATCCATTAGGAGTTTAACTGGGCGTAAATTTTGTCGGAAAGCGCCGTGAGCCAAAGCGTTCGACTTTAGTCGAGTCAGTTTAGTGAAATCTTCAACAGTTGTATTCAGCGGAATCGTACCTTCGCCGTCGTTGATTCCAACTCTTCCGGCCATGACTCGTTCCCATTTAGTGTACAGCCACTGAATCTCGAAAAAGTCGAAGAGCACATAGCACAAATCAAAAGAACCTGGATCACTGAAACATGAAATTTAAATTAGTTCATAATAAAAGAGTAATTTGAAAACAAACAAAACTGCTCGTATCAGAACAAAGCCCCGAATGTTCCTACTTCCCCTTGAAACATTTTTGGTCTCCAATATCTTTTTGAAGACACATTGGATGACCTATAAGTTTTGAAAATTTCGACTTTTTGCGTAGTAAGGTAGTAAAGATTATAATTTGAGACATTTAGCTGGCCTCTATTAAATTTGGAGTATTTCTGGGCGCAGTGTAAATCACCGCCTACAAAAACTTTGCGTTCACGCATTCAACATAATAATTTTTTTCGTGAAATTGGTAAGTTGTTATCTACTTACCTCATGTTTTATTTCTAGATAGTCAGCATAGGGCTGACTTCTGATTTTTCTATGATGATTGAGGTAGAGCGTTGTGGTTTTTGATACCGACGATGTTGGCTTTGATTTTGTTGACGTTGAGGTCTACCCCGTTCTGGTACGGGAGATACATTTCTAATGTAAAGCTTTGGTAGTTCTCGGTCAGTTTTTTGATACTGATGATGTTGACTTTGATTTTGTTGACGTTGAGGTCTACCCGTTCTGGTACGGGAGATACATTTCTAATGTAAAGCTTTGGTAGTTCTCGGTCAGTTTTTTGATACTGATGATGTTGACTTTGATTTTGTTGACGTTGAGCTCTACCCGTTCTGGTACGGGAGATACATTTCTAATGTAAAGCTTTGGTAGTTCTCAGTCAGTTTTTTGATACTGATGATGTTGACTTTGATTTTGTTGACGTTGAGGTCTACCCCGTTCTGGTACGGGAGATACATTTCTAATGTAAAGTTTTGGTAGTTCTCGGTCAGTTTTTTGATACTGATAATGTTGATTTTGATTTTGTTGACGTTGAGGTCTACCCCGTTCTGGTACGGGAGATACATTTCTAATGTAAAGCTTTGGTAGTTCTCAGTCAGTTTTTTGATACTGATGATGTTGACTTTGATTTTGTTGACGTTGAGGTCTACCCCGTTTTGGTACGGGAGATACATTTCTAATGTAAAACTTTGGTAGTTCTCGGTCAGTTTGTTGATACTGATTGTGTTGACTTTGATTTTGTTGACGTTGAGGTCTACCTCGTTCTGGTACGGGAGATACATTTCTAATATAAAGCTTTGGTAGTTCTCGGTCAGTTTTTTCGCATTCTTGGCACTTTGTTTTCAGTTTGGTTTTGTTGTGCTTAGCTGGGTATATTGTCATACTCCAATTAAAATGATTTATTTTGGTTTGTTGTTGTTAATGATTTTTCTTGGAGTTGGCTTAGCGTTGTTGTTGATTTGATTCAATTTTTCTGTTGTTTGCTCATCTTCCAGTTTGTTTAACTTTCGAAACTAAAGTGTTCATTTCTAGGTTGCTATGGTTTTCATTTTGATTACGATTGTTGTCAAAATTTGAAATGAGGTTTTGTTTTGGACGTTTGTACAAAAAAGTTTCATTTGTGATCCTGTTTTGTTTATCAAACCCTGAGTGAGATGTTTCAGTGGATGTTGTTGTTGAGTTGTTTTTGTTATTTAGTTTGGCATTCAAATGTAAGGGTTCGCAGTAACAATATATTTTAGCTGCATCTAGCAATTTGAATATTGGTAACTTATTTTTGTATTTTGTATTCAATAAGATTTAAATTTACAAAAGTTTTCTTAGTACTGCAGATGTGATGGAAGGAACGATCATTTTATCAGTCGTTATCATGATTATACAACTTTAAGAAAAATATGGCTTGGAAATGAACCTTAGTGCTCCAATTAATTTTTTTTTCATGTTACAGAATGAAAATCTACTGCATTGAGAAGTTTGAAGAAAAATACTCGTTGCAGTTTGTGTCGTTTCACGATATAGAAACTTGGTCTGTTAGGCTGTAGCGTTTGTAGTAATATATGCGACGTATTGAGACGTAGAGACATACTTATTAAGCTGTCTATGCTATCTAACTTTTTCTCATTTATTTTTGATCTTTTTTCTTTTTTGAGTTTGCTATATCTAAGTTTGTAAAGAGGTTTTTTAAGTCTAATTCCGCTTCTAACTCCGATCTAATGTTCGATTTTTTTTAAGTCTCACTATGTCTAAAATAGTACTGGTTGTAGACTGATAATCTTTACTAGAGTTTTGTGACATTTTTGCTTATTTTCTATTCAGAATTTGATAATATTTTTTTTTATACAAAACGAACTCTCATGGAGACTGAAAAAATATAAAAACAGACCACTTACCTGGTTGGGGGCGATTCTGTACAAAACAGAAGGTTCTGGTAGCTGTTGAATGCATCCAGGCGGCCTGGGTAGGGACTGATTTGGTACCATGTGGCCACGAAACCCCACTTGACAATTTGTCCGGGGAACTTGTCGTTTATGAGTTGCTGGACTACTTCTATGTCACTTGTTGACATCTCTCGTTTCATCACATTGTTGGCCAGATTGATGTACTTGACTTTATCTTCTCCCATTAAAGTCCCTGTTATGCAGTCGTCAAAACCAAGCGTCAGTTCGGCCCTGGTCAGAGGTTTTTCAGCAAAAGTCTTGATCTCAGCTTTTAGACGGGCGTCGTCTATGTAGTCGTAGGAGAAACCGAGGTAGTTGATGGCCGATGTTGGTTCGTAGTTCCAGTAGTACCAGCAGATCCTTTCAGTTTCATACATGGTTTCAGTGTAGTATGCGCCGCCATCTTGGAGACACATTTGGTCGAGGAAGTTGTCGCCGTTCAAATTATCCTCAAACAAGGCCGCGATCACAGGGGTAGTCATGCTGTCAAAGTCCGCGGGCTGGTAGGAAATCACTGGATCGCCGAAAGTGATCAAACCGTTGTTGCATACATACAAGGTTGTATAGCTTTTTGATCCTATCTTGATTGGAAAAGGGACAGATATGGGTTCGGAGCAACTGGTTGGTGTTTTCCGATTGAACGAATCGCCGTGATTGGGACCGATTGGGAGGAGGAATGGCTCCTCCATCAGAGCCGTATTTTTTGGTCTGCATATTTCGCTGTTTGTTGAAGAAACAAAAAGTACAAGAAGAAAAAATGGGTCAACTAAAATGCCCATTTCATCCAAAATCTAATTTTTTTTCTCTTAACAAAACTAGACAACTTGTATGAACAAGAGAAAACTGAAAAATGAATTTTTTCTATTTTTTTGGCAAGAAGAAAACTGTGGCTTAAATATGGTGTCATTGTCGAGTTCTTAATAGCTGCCACTCTTAATTTAAATTACTTTGCATATAACTTTAGTAATCTGTCATGTCTGTCGCCAGATGAAAATATTTTTACCTTTTTTTGGCGTTTGATGCATATACCTGATATTGTGCATCCTACACTGCTTCAAGCCTCTGATAAAAAGTTCACTGTTTGTCACAAATTACAAAAACTAAACATATAGATCTACAATATGTTGTCATGAATTGTCTATTTTTTGCTGTTTTTGATTGTAAACTGCACAGTAACTTACGAAAACTCTGTCACAAAATGCTCTGAAAAGACTGTCGCCAGTTTAAATAATTGTTCATATAGCGAGAAGAGTTTTTAATATCCACAAAAACGATTTTTTAAAACCGAAGTTGATGATTCTATAAATAAAATTTGGACTTAATTGCCACAGCTCTGTCGCCAGGTTTCAGTGTTTTTTGCAGAGCTCAAGCACTTCTGTCATGATTTACTGTTTTGTGACAGCCATTGAAAACTAGAGTGCTTTAAATCACCTCTATTTGTCACAAAAACCATAAAAAAACAGCTTGAAGAGTTATGTTAACCATAAAAAGGTGGTTTTAATGTACAGAAAACGGCTTCTCATCAAATAACGTGTGCATAAAAAGTGGACTTTATTGCAACAGCTCTGTCGTCAGTAAATTGAAAATGAGCGGTCTCAATGAGTCTGACAAACTATTTTATCATGCCTCGTATATTTTTTTACTGTCATTGAAATATTGAATAGTGCTTGGGCTGGTTCGCTCACTAGGTAGTTTTTTACCCCGAACAAATCTGACTATCGAAATAAAATTTTTCGTAATTTTTTTTCGGATGAGATATCAACTTCTTTAGTACAAAGTGAACATGAATGCCATTTAAGGTCATCTTTTTTGAATACCAAAAAATTATAAAGCTTCAAAAAATTGAAAGCTATCTCAAATTGAAAAAAAATTCGAAATTTATGTTATACACATTTCAGCAACCTGTTAGTTGTTTCAACTAGTGTGCTCCAAACCAAAATAGCACATTTAGAGGCCTATTTTTCAGTATGACCACTTGTTAATAGACTTTGTAGCCTGGTTTTTTATCATAGAGATAAATTTTTAGGAACATTTTCTAATGCCGAAGACAATTTGCTATTACTGTTGTGAGTTTCCAATCAGGATTGTTAAAAATTGAAAATCGATTATTTTTTATCAACTTGAGAAGTACACAATAGATTATCTTTTAGGTAAATGGAATATAAACTAAACAAAATAATGTTTTCTAGTCTTTGCTACTGAGGTTGGTTAGATGCAGATTCCTTAGCAACGCCATAACCTTTGGGATCGTTTCCACCACACATAAAAACAATTTGCAGGAATTTCTGCAAATGTTGCGAGTTAACCTTATATTTCCAACAATTAACCTTTAACCCAGATAATCCAATGAAAGTGATTTCCGTTTTTTGGTAAGCATTCAAGGAGTGAGAGTTTTCCAGATGATTATCATGACTATAGCAAAACCTTTTTATAATTTGTCTTCTTGGAACTGTTTTGTCTGATTTTTGAACAAATTGTTTCTTGCCAAATGCATCGGTATGTATTCTTTCTGAAATCTGTGTCACACTTGACAAACATTTTTTTTTGAGCTGCCCTGAAAATTTTCCGATGACCTTCATATTATTTCCAATATAATCGAACTTTTTCCGATCCTGATGCTCCAATCAAGAAACGATTTGGGGTAACCGCTTCAAAACTATCAATGTCATCGAAAACTGATGCGAGAGATCTTTGGTTTAGAATGCCTTCTACTAGGCAGACAATTGTGGTCACAATGTCCTCAGTCAAGTTTTGTGTCCCGATTACATTATACTTTGCCTTTTTTTTACTTCTCACTAATCGTTCCCATACACCTCCGAAATTTTGCGCATTTGGTGGAGTAAACCTCCATTTAATTTATTGTTTTTTCATTGATTCTGAATTTTTTGGCGACCATTGTTCATTTTTTCTTCTAAGTGATGGTTCGTTCGAACACAATTTGTCCCAATTTTGTTCACTACAAGATCCGGCCTATCTCTTTGAGCGATGAAACAATCAGTTGAACATTGATTCGTTTGACAAATCAGGAGGAACTCCAAGATAAACGGCTCTCGTTGTGAGACAAGTCATCAGGCATATCCATATTTTGTCTGACAATCTCCTCTTTTTTACATTGAAGAGAACAAAGTAATCTACTCTAGTGTTTTTCAATGGTCTTTTGAAATCCATCTCGAACTCTGCCATCATTGGAGACTCATTCATCTGCGATGATATTCTAACGGCAACACATTCGGCAATGATTTTTCTAAGTTTGTTCCGCAAAATTCAGTAAGTCTCTTGAAGCATGATTCTGAGCTCTTCGATCCGAAAATGATGACTTTCGAGATGTTCTTTCTCCAAAAAGACAGTTGCATGGTGTTTTGAATACAAAATAATCGGATACTTTGCGCAAATGATAAATCTTGGACCTTATCGATCTGCCTCTTGCTCTCATCAACACTTCTGCATCAAGTATGCATTCAAGTTTTGTGATGAGATTAATTCTACTCTGTGAAACTTTCTCGTTGAACACACTGATGACAGTTTTTGCAGCTTGCTGCTTAGCTTCAGCTGTTATACTCAACAATTTTGATTCCTCTTTCCGTACTGTTCTCAATACCTATGCAATTTTGTTTTGAGTTCGTTTAAAGTTAGTAAACCTAGCCCAATTGGCCAATGATTCAAAAATTGTAAGCTTAATAAAAGTTTCTTCATTTATTCCCTCCACTTCAACCCTTTTTGATCATCAATTTTTTAGGCAACCTCTCTTCATTTTTTATTCAATTTGGCCCGTGTAACCAGGTACTCTTATGTATTTGTGTTAATGTGAGTCTTCTCGTACCCAGATCAAACAGAATCATTTCTCTTTTAACATGTGTCCATGTGTTGGTCGTCGTGGTGTCAAGAGTCGTTCAAACTCTATTTGCAACAAAAGATCGGCTACTTTTTTTCAGGGGACAACCAAGCTAGTACTGTGCGAGAAACTGATATCATTGAATCTTGCCCAAAGAGTTCTTATGTCTTTCTAGTATTTTGTTTTTAGTTCTTGTGACTATCACTGCTGCTAGCAGCTGAAAACTTGGCATGCTTTCTTAGTATTTTTTGCGCAACTCTCGTTTTTTAACAGCAAATAATATGTTTTGAGTGTCATCTTGCTCACAAGTAAGCAACCACATATATTCCTTCAATTGAGGTACCAGCGAACATGTGGAGATCAATCTCCAATGAAACGGATGGAATAAAATTGAATTAAATTTACTTATGTTGGAATGAAACTGAAGTAATTTATAGGGATTTGAATGTTTTTGATCTGTGTAAGTTCTCTTCTCCGAGACTCATACTTCTCAACCAGATTTTCAGCAGTTGTTTGGTACCATTCATCATTTCCAGAAGTTCCGTCATTACGTAATTTATCCGAATTTTGAAGGTCATCAACAGTCCTAGTAGATCGAATAGTGAATAAACCACGCTAAGCAAACCTCTGCGTGAGAATCCTTCGGTTGGCATATTTTTCATACAGACTGCGAAACTATCCAATTCTACGTTCCATTTGATTCAAAGAAACTACATTTCTTTTTCTTTGATGACTTCTGATAACTCTGCAACTTTGAAACTTCGTCAGCTTGAAATCCCTTTTGTTAAAGTTTTAACGATTCGTTGCTTAAGATTTTTTATGTTTTTGATTCATCATTGATTGAATATATGAAATCAACCATATAGAAATTCGACGTTTCTTGTAATTTTTTTTTTTCAATGATTTGGTCAGTATAAAATTCGCACAAAAGGGTAAAATTCTGGCTCCAATAAATGTCCATTTTATGTGTATATCACTACTTTTTCGCTTTTAGTTTTGATCTCTGGATATGAAATTGTCAGACAGTGATTATTTTTTTTCACCTTGACTTGAAAAAACATCTGTTCACTATCATTTGTGATTGCGATTGCTCCTTTTTCAAATTTTTTTAAGGTTCCTACAAGTCTCTGCAACAAATCACGTTCAGCTAGTAATTTATCTTTCAAACATTTCACATTTCACTATATACTTTAAAGCTGCATTACAAACTCTTCTGATTTTCCCTAGTTTCTGAGGATGAAAGACTGGTGGATGAGGTAATTACAAAATTCTGGCATTATCAGAGTTTGATATGTAACTTTGAGATATTTTATCAAGGATTTCCTTTTTGAAATCAGCTTTTCTTTGTGTCTTGATACCTTTCAGAGTGTTCAATTCAGCATCTTTACAGAGCCTTCTTTGCAGATATCTTAATTGCCTCAAGACAATTCCATAGTTGAATGGAGAACTGAATTGATCCTCCGACCAGAGAATTCCAACTTCTCATCTACCATATTTAACTTATAGAATTTAGCAACCATTCAGCTCGTTTTTCATTCTTGGATAACGATTCAACATTTTTCACTGATCCAAAGCTTTATATATATTACCATTTTTGACCTTCTGAGCCAACAGCTCTTCTGTAGAATAGAATTGGGATCGCCCTCAGCAATTATAGGCTTCTTTCTGTCCCATTGGACCACTTTTTGACCACCCAAGAGGTGTTCTTACCTCCAATTTACTTCTCTTGTTCAGATTTCTGTGTTCTATCAGTGTTATCACTTTGAATTCATCCTGACCAACTATTAAATTGAATTCGAAGTGTCAAATATTCTGGTTTGGCAAAATCGATAAGAGTGGATATTTTTGTGGTCACTATAAATGTTGTTCAGTGACCCAACAGACGAATCGTGATCAATTAAACAATTGATGTTATTTCAGGTTTGAGACTCTTGGTAGTTAATTTCACTGTTACCAATTCCGTGATGCTTATTGAAATGTTTGCTCGAGCCAACTCTTTTGCAATCTTTTGTATCTAACTTCAACGATTCCTTGAGAGACTTGTCTTTTGGTGTAAGGGTTGACCCGTTGTATTGTACTGCACAAGTCTCAAATCGGTAACAAACCACTACTAGATGGCATACTATAAGATTTGGTTGAGTTGGTGTGTTGGTCTTCTTCCGGATCTACTTTCAATTAGAAGTCGGCAGTGCTTTCAATCACATCCATCTCTTTCACATGAATGGACTCTACAATCTCTGATGATATGTGGTTTAGCCAAACATACAACAAAATATGTAGTTCCTCACGACATCGTTGTTTTGCTTTTATTTTCTTGAAGACAGATTGATATATCCCTTTGCTGTAATATAAGCAATGATCTGTTCCTTTGTTTTTGAGGTCTTGGCTCTTGTCTTCTGTAATATAAGGTCTGACTTTTGTTCGGTGAATGTGACTTAATTTCCTTGTTTCAACTGCTCTTCTAGGTTCATAACTTGGGTTTGAATTTATCTGATTGTGCACTAAGGCCAAATCAGGGAGTCATTCATTTAAATCAACCCAATTTGACTGTGATTATTTCCTTTCGATTGTGAAGGAGCCTCATTTACAAATGTACTCCCTACGCCTTCATTTTTTGATGCGAAATTTGTATCCTTGCATCCGCAAAATTCTGCATCAGCTTTAGTTGTGAATCAACTATGATATGCAGCTGACAGTAATGCCTGGCCAATAGTTTCCGTGCATGTTCATATTTGTTGCCATCATAGCTGAGTCCTGTCAGAGTATGTGTAGCTTTACCAGATACAAAGTTTTCGAGATAGCACATCTCATTGCTTTTTGTTATGTTCGCCTTATGCACCGTTGCTGTGAAAAGTTGTGATCATTCTGGGCAATTCAGTGGACCACCAGCAAAAGTTTCTAATTTTACCTTTAGTAGGCTGAGTTTTGGTAATCCAATTTCTAAACGCTGCATTTAGTTCTTCGGAGTATCTGTCATGATTTTGCTCTTTATGTGAGCTACTTGCTTTTCACTCGTGCTTCTGCTCAACTGTTTGGGTTGTAGGTCCTTTCTGGACTCCTCTGTCGATATTGACTGAGTTTCGATTTGGACACATATTTGTCACTTCTCTCAGGAGATACATATCTTGTGCTTCTGGCTTTATCGAGTTCCGATTTTTTATCGGCATACGAAAGTGTCATTTTTAAATAATCTCTTCAGCAAGCATTGCTGCTTTTTCTGCTTTTGTAAATTTCTTTCCTGACCATAGCTGAGAAAAGTTTTGTTCCGTTATTAAGTTTTCCATCTCTAACTCGGCTATTTTTTGACTCAATTGCTGGTTTTTGAGGTCATTGAATTGGTTGCTGTCATGCGACAACGTTTCTATGGAATCAAGTCGTTGTCTCATTTTTGAGCTTAATGAAATCCTTCGGCTTCGCCAGTATCGACAATGTAATCTTGAGCTTTCATTGAAGTCTTCGTGTAATTTTTTGGATTTCCAGCTGTTGTTTTTTTTAGTTTGCTGCTTGTTCATAACTTTGACGTCAATCTGTCGTGCTTTCTCCTCCATTTATCTACATATTTGTGAAAATTTTCCAATTCTGCTTTCACTCGGCAAAAAATTCTTCTCTCATCCATCAATTGAATTGTTTTTTTTTCCAGCCATGATCCATCGATTGAGTTTCGTGTCATTTCCGGCCTGAACGCGCTTTTGTTATTTTATTGTCGTTCATTCGCCCATTCTTTTCTATGGTCTTCTTTGATTGTGTCGTCTAATCGTGCCAACATAAAAGTTTTGTAATGGAAAACAATTGAGGGAGTAAAATAAATATTTCAGAACAGGATAAGTTGTCGTTTGGTCAACAAGTGGAAATGCTCAATCAAGTAATTAAAAAATTTTTGGAATGAAGTTTTTCAGTTTTAATTTTTGCAAATTGTTTTTGTATGTTTCAATTTGGAATGAAGTTTTGTGGTCTGGTTTTTCATCTTAGAGGTAAAATTTTCTAAAAATTTTATCTGATGTAGAATTAAAACTTATTTTTACTGATGCGTGAGTTTCCAATCAGGATTGTTAATGATTGTGTTTCGATTGAAAGAATTTTTTTAAAAATAATTTGAGACGTACACAATTGAGATTATAATATAATGAAGTGGAAATTAATTTAGCAGTTTCTAGATTTTTTTAGCAGTTTCTTGTTCCATTCAGAATTGCATCACGATTTTTGACTTTTTTTGTTTTGTGATTTGTTCAGTTTTCATTCGCAATTTTGTTGTTTTTCAGTCTAACTTGTTAAAAGTCAGCGCCATAATCTTCCCTTAATTCCAGTATTACCTCAAAATGATAATAATTAGTGTTGTTCAAATCCAGATCGCAGTCATGAATGCCTCAGGCTAATAATAATATAAATTCAAGTGCAATGTCCTTGCTGGCAAAGTGAGCCAAATCATTAGGTCCGCTGCTCGGCGGTAATGGAACGCATTCTGAGCCGGAATCAATGGCCGTTGTAAAGGGTGAGATAAATTGCGCATCAATAAAACCAAGTCAGCCCAATTTGCAATTTCCAGACGGCCTGAAAATTACTAAAAGTAAACACAGATGAAACGTCTTTTACTCTTGAGCTCAGAGCATCAATGCTTTTAGATGTTATGTAAATCTCAAAAAAGGCTACTCAAAAAATTGAAATTCTTCTGCAGAAAAACTACACCGAGATCAAATATTATATCCCCATTCAAAAGTTGGAACACAATCGTTTAAGCTGCCATCAATTTTAATAAAAAATGTGGGTTTGAAGTTTTCTCAATTATATGCTTGCAAGTTTTCGTGATTTTGTCTATGGCGCGAACACGTAAAGCGATATGTTCATGGTTGAGGAATTCTTTATACAGTAAAATTGTACTCAAAATCATATGTGTAAGGTATATTTTCCAGGTCGTTGGAGTGAATGCATCAATCACAGAGTCCTTGATTGCTATTCTGAACTCACTTTTTGTCCGACTTTTTGTCAGTGTCGTGAATCTGTTCAGGAGTGAGCGCTGCTTGTTCAGTTTTCGTCGTAACCCAAGAGAATTTTTTTGGTTTTATCTTTTGTCACTTTTTATTGATTGTATGTCTGTTTTTCTTGCCATATTTGCATGGAATGGAGTATTTTTGTTGTAGTCTGTGTTGTAACTCTAATAGTTCTTTTTTGTTTTACGTCCACTACCCCGGAAGCTAGTTTGTATGGTCTATTTGACGGGAGGAATTTCCCACACACACACACACACATACACACACACACACACACGCATATATATATATATATATATATATATATATATATATATATATATATATATATATATATACATAATTATACATTAATTCAGAACCGCACTGACTCTATGTCATGGTTCTACTAGACCGATCGCCCGTAATAGTCTAATGTTGCGAACAAGAGTTAGATGATATTGTTTTGATTGGCTCTTAACTTTTTGAAAAATTCAGACAAAAACTGGATGGAACAAAAGCACGATTATTGGACTAAAAAAATATATATATTTTTCATTGGTATGGTTTCGATTTTTTTCAACAGTTTTAACAAACTTTTTTCTGGCAATAAATAACCCTTCATTCGGATTATTGTTTGTCAGTCAGTTCTACAACTTTAAGTGTGTCGTGAGGCGACCTTCTTCGGTACCTCGCTATGAACTTGTCCTTTTGCAGTCTTGCTGCAGATTTATTTTAATCTCATTAACCAGGGTCATCGTCTTGGCCTATACTAAATACCACGCTGTGCGTGATCATTCTCTATGTTTTCTACATCGCTTGTTAGATGTCCATTTATCTGTTTCATCCTCACTGTTATTCAGGATAAAGTTCTGACCTCAAAGGCTAAATTGAACTAAGCATTTTTTAAATTCTCGCAACCAACTATTTCACTAAACCAAGCAATTTACTTCTTGCTGAACTACTAAGTTTTGAATCGATATTCCTCGGCAAATGTCATGACGCAGCCACCAGTTCCTGTGAACGAAGATAGGACTGACCTGTTAGGCATTCCTTCTTTCTGATGACACCCTGCAACTCGCGCTCGAGTGTGAAAAAGGTGCAAGTACATTCTGCACAATTCCAAAAACTACTTCCCCACAATCAGCATTCTAACGCTTTTAAGGTTAAACAGGAACCCAATTTCTCGATTCAGCCATCTAGAGGAAAACGGAACTATCCTCAAAATCAGAACAATCGACAAAACTCTCAAAGTAACCAAGGGATTAAGTCATGTTACTTCTGCGGTAATCCTTTTAGTCCGGGTCACCGAAAATCTTGTCCAGCTCGGGAAGTTACCTGTAACCTCTGTCGGAAGCGTGGTCAATTCGCAAAATGCTGTAATTCGTCAAAACGAAGAGTGAACCTGGTTCACCAGATTGAGGAAGCCTCAGGTCCCTCCATAGATTGTAACTTTACAGATGTTGAGCACGACAGTGAACCAGAATATGAAGTCTTACAATTGGAAACTACAGTCAGAATCAACAGTATTGAAACACTCAAGTCGAGCGGAGGAAAATCCAGGAGCCTTAGCATTCAATTGCGTTCAGGTTATAGTTTCTTTTATTCGACTGTTGACACAGAAAGCCCAGTTTCGTTCCTGAATAAACGTACTTGTGATCTACTTTTACAACGAAACCCGTGAATCGAAATTCGGGACATAACACGATACCCTATCGATACTTTGTAGGTTGACTACAACAAAGAACCCATTCATCTCTTCGGTTCGATTTAGATCTCGATTTCTTCCAGCGGTTGGAAAGTGGATAACGCTCAGTTTCTCATTTCAGAAAACAGAAGTCGTAATCTTCTAGGCCTGGATCTGCAGGAGCAACTGAGTGTAGTTACAACACAGTTGAATTCTGAATCTGTTCACTCGCTGGGCTGTTTATTCTTTCCCAGGATCCGATATCAGATTATTGGAATTTTTTCTTTGCAAAAAATACGCACATGTTTTCGGTCGTCTAGTCAGATCTAAACATCATAAAGTTCATACTAATTTTAAATTCCCTCTGGTGCACTGTCAAGTTAAAGGACGAATAGTTCTAATCAGGATAGAATTGCGAAGGAAATAAAACTTCTAATGGAGCAAGGTCATATTGAAAAATTGGAAAAATGTACGACAGACTTTTTCATAGCGCCCATCGCGTTAACTGCAAAGAAGGATGGCTCCTTCAAACTTGCCCTCAATGCTTAGCCGATGAACGCTCAGATCTGGAAGAACAAGTACCAGATGCCAAACATTCATGAATTTATCAATTCTGCGGCGCAGATTATAACTAGAAATGTACCTGGAAAGGTTTGGTTCACGTTCCTGGATCTGAAGTATGCTTTCAGTGAGTTGCCAATTTCGTCGCTAACTAGTAGTCAATGCAATTTTAATATTTCGTGTGGAGATGCTACGGGGACGTACCGAATCAAAATCGTGTTTTATGGTTTAACCGACATGCCTATCGAGATTCAAAAGGCAATGGACTGTACCCTACAAGGGCTAGAAGGTGTCATCTGCTACCTAGATGATTTTCTGATAGTTACTAAAGGAAACGTTCATGAGCATAACGAACTGGTTGAGAAGGTGATGCAAAGGCTTGATGTGGAAGGCTGGGCTCTTAAACTGAGTAAGTGTTAACCAACTGACTTGGTTGGGTTATGATATCAATGAGGACGGCTACTCTCCCAAATTCTTAAAGATTTAGGCAATTCAATCACTCAAACCTCTGAGAACTCTGAAACAGCTACGTTGGTTTATGGGGACTTTAAATCACTTACAAAAGTTTATACCCATTTTGCATACCCACACTGCTCATTTTTGGCAATCTTTAAAGGCCTGTAACAAACAATCGTTTCTGTGGGGAGAGGAACAAGATAGAGCCTTCAAAAGCATAATCAACATGACCGCCAAAATCCCTAGCCTCTATCATTACGATCCGTCTAAAAGCGCAAGGGTAAACAGTGACGCTAGCAATAATGGCTTAGGAGCTTGACTTGTACAAGGAGATTGGGCCCAAACTGCTTTTGCTTCGCGTTTTCTTAAGAATGCGGTGGCAAAATATAGTACCAACGAATTGGATTGTTGGCAATTGTTTGGACCTGCGAACAATTTTGTACCTATCTGTTGGGTACTCGTTTTTAAGTGATGACGGATCACAGAGCTATCATTTCAGCGTTGAATGAAAGTTATAATAATAAGTCATATCAATCTCGTCTTGCCAGATGGGCAGATCGCTTACTACCTTTCGATTTCGAATTCATTCATGTTCCTCGGGTCACTTTGGGGATAGTTGATTACTTATCTCGTTACCCTACGTTTTCAGCTCCCAAGCCCTTTAAATACGATAAACTTTTCGTTGTTAAAACCATTGAGGCGTTTAATCAAGCCCTAACTTTTATTAAATCTTATAATTCATCTAAATCGAGGAATAAGTGTTGTCCGTCGTCGCAAGAGGGTGTTAAACTTTCATCGCACCATCATAACTCTAATTCATCTCAGCACTCCCCGGAAGGGGGCGACGGAACGTTTGCTCAAAACTACAACCAGTCAAATTACGTTATGCAAATAGGCAGTTTGAATTCCTCACCGACAGGGGGCGTCGTTTTATGCTCAAAACCAGAAGCCGTTTGCAAATTGGAAATCTTAGAGCAGACTACCTCACTGAAACTCATTATCTCCGACCTGAATCTTTACGAAACAGTCATCTATCTTTATCAATTCAAAAACATTCAATCTATCAACATTCTCAATACTCAAAAATTGCACATCAAAGTCCTAAAGCTATGAATCTACCGCCTGATGCTAATCAAAATTATACTGACTTTTACCTAAAACCGACTCCCAGTTTTCACTAAATTCGGCAGCCGAACAAATTGATCTGCTCACGTTCGTGGAAACATCTCCACTCAACTCACCAAACTTCCGTCGACCAAACCCGCGTCCGCCAATGAGATCTCGACAACTGAGCGAATCTCCAGATTAGAGCAGAAATGTCAGCGCAACCGGACCCGAGAACGAGCTGCCAAAACCCGTTTTGTCGCTACTAGAACCACGTCACAAAAAGATGGCCATATTCAGCTGCTGGAGGCAATGAGACAGTGTCGTCTCTCGAAACCCGGGAAGGCCAACGCTGCTGCAAGAATTGGAGTCCTTGCTGTTAATGGCGGTAAACTTTTTTTTTCGACCTCGAAGAAAATAACTGTGGGGCTGCCTGGCCTGTTTGATGCGGATGTCCTGGAAGAGCTGACGGAGGAGGATTGTTTCCTGGGCCCTATGAAGCGAGCTATTATCAAATGGACAACACATCGTTCAATAAGCTCGCATCTTATATGGCCCAATTCTGGACCAAAGCAGCTGTGGTTAAAAACTGTGTACTTATATATAACAAACTCGCCATACCCGAACCTCTCCGACAAGTTGTACTCTCTCGCCTTTAACGTTCCTTCCCGGAACAAGAGGCCATGATGGCGGCCTCCGAATATATCTGGTGATTATTCCGGAATCGCCAAATTGTCGACACTTGTGAGAAGTGCCGTGAATACAACGTATTTGATAAGAATCCTAAAACCGCTAACACTTTTAATACCGCACAACCTTTACCTAGTCTGTCTGGGCCAAATCAGTAGTAACAAATGAATTTCACTGGTCTTATACTTGACGATAAGGGTTGTAAGATTTTCCTCTTAGCAGCCATTGATTGTTTCTCTAAGTTTTCTTCAGTTCTTATTTCAAAAACTACTGGGGCCAAGAAGGTTACTAAATTTCTCGCATCTTACGTTCGTATTCATGGTATACCTCAATCTATCAGGACAGATCATGGTTCAGGTTTTAAAAGTGACTTAGTACAACAAGTTTGCAGCAGAGGTATCAAACACATCCTCTCACCAGTGGGAGACCATAGAGGCGGTATTTTAGTCGAGCGTTCAATTCAGACTATAAAGTGGAAACTGGGTACTGCAAAACTCGATCCCATTTTCAATAACATTAAGGAAACGATCCAACAAATAATCGAATATATCAAGAGTAATCACTCGTTGCTAAAAAAAATTGCCCTTTGGATTAAATTTCGGTCGTAAGCCTAATACTGAATGGTCTCAAGCGCTTTATAAGGTTGTTCAACCTGATACCTTAGCCCAAGGACTGCAGCGGAACCTCCTTACGTCGGACCAGATTGCCAGCCAGGGTTATAGCAGGGATCGCGCGAAAGCTGTAACTCGAGGCAGTGCAAGTCCCAAGGTTGCTCCCCGCTTCAAACCGATTTTTTCACTGGATGCGAATGTGGAGGACACTGAACCCTACAAGGCGCTGGCCGAGCTCGCTCGGGCGGCCAATAAGTGGTCGCAGTTTAAGCGAAACCTCCCACCCTTCTGAAGACGGGCCTTAATCACAACACCCTTCGTTTTTGGACGTAGGAACGAACGCTACGCCTCCAGGGGCACAACTTAATCCCCGAAGATTACCAGCCTTGTAACTTCGTCAGCCGACAAAATCAAGTAAACTAGAACATCTTATTTTGTCTGATCCTAACCGAGTTAAAGTCTTTAGGAAAATTATAGATCGCCAATCGAGGAAACCTCTCTTTAAGTCTACTAAATTCAAGATTGTGTAAATTACAGATCATAGTTATGTTACTGACGATGGGAAATTCTATCGGAAAAATAATATTTGCCTCAAACCAAACTTTCGGTATAATATTCCAGTTGGTCAGAACACTCTGGGTGATCGTTTTCAAGCCTCCAATCCTACCTCCCATGATGCAGTTAAGAGATCGGCGACACGTTCTCAACCAGTGATGCTGGAATAACAACCAGCAAACACTAACTTATCTACCCCGATGGTAGTGGAACTTACGGTGGACTCATCGAGCGAGAGTTCGACTGGGTCAAACGGCGGCCGATATGTGGTTACGGGATCTACTCCCGTGGAGAAAATGCAAAGGCTTTAGCACGACTCACTGCCGGTTACGTTTGCCAATCTGTGCAAACACACATCTCAGCAGCACAATTCGAACAGCGCTAACCTCTCGCCACCTACCATCTCTACCGCTAAACTTCCTGGCTCCTCAGATTCCTCTCAGCAGCAGAACACGTATTGTGCCACCTCTTTGCTTGCTACCAATTCATCTGCCAAAATTACTGGACTCAGCCCAGCTAATCCTCGGACTACTCCCCATTCGCCGGAAATCCTATCTCTGGAAGGCATTGTTCAATCCTTTCAATCCGCGTCTTCAGATTCGCACTCATCTTATCCATCGTTATCTCTCCCCGCTCAACCAGTGGTCAATGACTCAGACACAGTCAGGTCCTCACTCCGCAGTAAGAAACCGACAAAGTTCTTTGGCGATCCCTTATGCCACTCTGTTAAAGGTTGAGGAGGATCAAGTCTTGCCCTCTGACAGTGTGCCAGGGTCTTCGCAGTCGCCACGGAAACCTCTCATTCGAGACAGGCCTCAAACTAGCTACATGGAGATGTCCTCGAACTACCTGGCTCAAATCAATGAAACTCCCGAAAAGGATTGATAGTCTGCAAATATCAAACTCTGTTAAACTTGCTAAAATTTTTTTTCATATATATCTTACTATTTCTGTCTTACTTCCAAGCATTCATGTGGGATAGAGGGGCTATCAATCTTATGCTCATCTGGGTACAGTTATACTATCCTTCAATAAGTTTTTGGCTGTTTACCAAAATTTTTCTTCCACGGTGAATGCCGTGAGGCGACCTTCGGAACCTGGTTATAAACTTGTCCTTGTGCAGTCTTGCTGCAGGTTTATGTTCATTATTAACCAAGTTTATGTTCATTTTTAATCCCATTAACCAAGATCATCGTCTTGGCCTATGCTAAATACTACGCTGTGCATTATCATTCTATATGTTTTCTACATCGATTGTTAGATGTCCATTTATCTGTTTCATCCTCACTGTTATTCAGGACAAAGTTCTGACCTCAAAAGCTAAATTGAACTAACCATTTATTTTAATTCTCGCAACTAACTATTTCCTTAAGCCAAGCAATTTACTTCTTGCTGAACAACTAAGTTTTGAATCGATGTTCCTCGGCAAATTTCAAAGTGAAATTTTATAACTTGAACGTTTTGCTTAGAGAGTTTGGTTTAAGTTCACTTGGTCCACCACTTTCTCTCAAAAAATGGAATAAAACAACTGCGTATGATCCGTTGTTTAAATTTGTTGGCTTACGCCCTTAATGCTTCAGAAGAACAAAATATTTGCACGTTCATCGTCTCAATTAAAACAAATTGTCTTTTTTCAAAAAATATAACATTCGACAAATTAAATAAAGTGAACACTTTCAACTTTTCTGAATCATCTGCAATTGTTCAAAGTTGATTACGAGTTTTTAATTTTCCTTCTATATTATACTTCTGATCATTACGAGGCCAAATTATACTTTTAGAAGACGCATCGTCAAAGTTCAACCGCAAGCCAATCGACTAGAAGATTGTGAAATCCACGAGCAAAAACCTCGTTTTGCAAAATCGATCGTTGAATTATTTGTTTCGCAATCCACCAAAAAAAATGTGAGTGGATTTCACAACCTATTTCTGATTTCTGGAAACACCCAGCGTGTTTTTGCAAATTGTAAACATTTGCCGCAAAATGTGAGAAAATTATACAACCGGTTGTTGTAAAAAAGATATTTTCCTTGTACAAACTTCGTAAATATAACTAATGATTTCTCTGTCATTACGAGGCCAAACTGTATATTTTGTGAGCATTAAGCTGCTTCCACAGCAACAAAGCTCTCTTTGTTCTTCTTTTGTTCTTTCACTCTCAATGATTGTTCCAACAAAACTTTCGTTCCAACATGTTTAAAAACTGGTATCTGGGTTCCAAAAATCTACGAACACCAATTTTTGCATATATCTAGCGCACATTTTGGTCTCCTGAAGATTCTAGGGTTTTCTTATGTATTTTTAAGTTTTTTAATCCAAAGCATCACCCGGGTTGACCAAAAATACATATTACACAATTTCCGTATTTGAAAAGATGCTAATCTTATGCTTTTCAAACAATTCCATATGTACAAAAAATTCCATGAAAAGTTTTTGATTAGTAATTATTCATAAATAGAAAATTTATGACTACCTCTTTTCATATATGGAAAATGTGAAACTGGAAAACTTTTTGTGAAAAAAAAGAATTTGTTTTTTTTTACAATCCAAAATCGAGTAAAATGAGGCAAAACTACTTTGATTCCCTTCCCATACGACGAGCAGTCTCTCAACAGAGAAGAAAAAACCAGAGAAAACGTATTTTCTGATTGTAATTTTTTCTCATCTGCTGAGAAAGCAAGTTGGTTCTTATACTTATCCTAGGGGAAACCATAACTGGCGGGGCTGCAACAGAAGAGAAATATTTGAAGAAAATAACTAATAGCCAGCTCAGTAATCTAACAACCCGAAGCAATCCACCAAAGTTGCTGCTATTTACCGGCTATTCCAGCTCAATTTCTATGGAATTCTTGTATTTCAGTCTTCTCTGATATTCCCATTGAAAACAGTTCTCTATAAAACAGACAATTCAGACTTTTGTTGGGAATAAGCATTTAAACATCGACAGCAATTTATGCAAATCCTAAGTTTTACCTAAAAGATATTTATCAACTTTTCAGATCATTTTGGAGTTATGTATGATAAGATGCAGTCAGAAGACAACCAAATGATGGCACCTATAAAAACCAAATTGTGCAGTTTCACAGGTAAAAGCTGTGCAAAAACCTATTCGTGAGTGTCATCGATTGGCTGACTTTCGACAAGGTCGTCTCAGATACGAGTTCTTTGATGACCTTCAATATTTTTTGACCAACACGAAGCGAGTGAGTCATAAACACAGATGGATCAATAGGTGGATGGCTAATTGGACGAATGGCTGTTGGGATGAATAGCTGGTTGGATGGATGACTGGTTGAATTGATGAATGGATGTTCGTCGAAGCAACGGCTTGAAACATGGATGAATAAATAGAGAGAGGATGGATCGATGTTTCATCTTCGTGAGATTCAAAGTTCAAATATTAATGCATAAACTTGTTCTTAAGAATCGATGATTGTAGTTGAGCCTCTTTTGTAGGTCGTGATGAGTGAAATTTCATTTCAGTCAAAGTTTTAAAGTTACCATGTACATTCAGTAAAATGGTGCTATTTTAGTTCAAATCAATTCTCAGTCTCTAGCAATCAATCAACTTTCGTTTGTGGTGCTAATTGGATTCTGACATATCCCGGCCTTCGGCGCTCTCTGTCAACGTCGGCTGACTTTTGAAAAGACTCGCTGAGTAAACTTAAAAAGGTTAAATTTTTTATTGATTGAACTTTTTCTAATGGGAAATCACGTTTTTAAAATGGTGCAGCCCACAAATCTAAGTGGGGAAAAATCCACTTGATACTGCTGGGCCCCAATTTGCAGCGAACCGCCAAGGCTACGGGAGTTCTTCTTCTTTAGATTTCAGTGAGGCAGCGAAACACTCGGTGAATCCAAAAAAAAATTCTACTTCGACGCAATATACTGCAACCCAAATTGGCGCTCTTCCGGCGGATGCGGACAGGAAAAACTAATTAAAAAGCGAGCAAATGGTGATATCAAATCTGTACATGTGCCTTGATGAGAAGGGACAGGACGAGCTCCATAACTCTACATAAAGCGACCGCACTTTGACCTGACAACGACTCGTTACCCAAGGATTTCAATAAGGAGAGAAATTAAACGTTTGAAGGGTTCCAATTTCTTGCTCGCAACCATATATAAACATGAGCCTACAGCAATTTCACTCAGTTTTAACTGCAATTGCTGCTTGATGTAATTTTGAAGCAATAGAAGAGCTGATTTTGAGGGATGTGTTCATCGTAAACATGAACAATCGCGAGGCGCAAAATGAGCTATGTCGGTCAACCAAGACACCAGAGGAAGTATTCAAGATCGCCTTGTCCTATGAATGTTGGTAACGTATCAACATCCACTGGGGAGCAATTTAGATCAAAACCGAACCAGTCGGAGTTTTAAGAGATGAATTCTGGAGGAATCGACCACGGGGTACGCGTGTGTATCAAGGGCGCAGATCGAACCGAGGGGGAACTCTAACTAGCAACCGATGTTACAATTGCGATCGAACCAGTTTCACGCGGGAACACAAGGAAAGATGCTCACCTTAATATGTCACCTGCCATGAAGTAGGAACTTGCCATTTTGCCATGAAGTAGGAAATTACGAACGTACTTATAGTGGAAGCGTGGAAATCAACGAGTACGAGGGGCAATTGGAATGATACAAAAACACGATGGCCAAGGACTTGACGGTCCACGGGATACGGACAATTTTGCGTCCCAACACGAAAACTTGATCGGTTGGGTAAATCCGAGTGAACCAGTGGCACACTCCTTGGAATCCGACAGCTCCGGAGATTATATGATAATGACAGTACGACATACGAGATGTACTGAACCGAAGATCGCCGAGGATCACTTGCCAGTTCGCATAAACAAAAAAGCAGTATACTGTGAAAAGAGAGCGGGTCTCCAATATTCAATTTCAACATCGGATAAAAAAAAAACGAACCATCGGAGCATCAAATTTGAAGTTTGAGGCGCTCTCGGGCGAAGACAACACACTTTGGGACTGCGGCAATAAACCATTGCAATTAATCGAGACAACGAAGATCATTCTGGAGAGCTTATGTGGGAATAAAGATCGTTGGATGAAGTCAACCGTCTATCATCGGGCAAAAGTTGATGACAAACTTGGGACTGCATTTGATCTAGCAAACAACGGGGGCTCCAGTCATGTCCATCAACGTCGAGTCTCAAGGTGAGGGAGGCGCGCCAGGAAGCTGATTATTATTCTTTATCGACAGCTTTAATGTCAGTGAAAAGTAGGATTAGTGAAACTAGCGTTTGAATCAAGAAAACGGAATGAACAAAAACAAAAAAACAAATACCAGATGACGAACATAGAAGAAGAAATTGACAGCGTTGGACAAATTTCTAGTGAGAAAAAAAACAAGAAATATATATATTTTTCAAATGGCTACGGTCAATTACCTTTAAGCGCAGGAACAAGTGTGCAATATAATTTTTCACTGATAGGGGGAAGTTTTACGGCTAGTGACTGCTTTAAAACGGGGTTTTACGGGCTGACAAAAGTGACGGCCGAATTCCAGCGAGCGATTGATTGCATTCTTTCCGAGCTCCCGCAAGCACCAAAGTAATCGAAATAGATCATATCAGAAGAGTCGAGAAAATCCCGGAAAAGCTGGATAAGGGGAACTTGTCATTGAAACAAACGAATTGCAAAGTTGCGCGAATGGAATGTAATCAGTTGGCCCCCCAGAAGAACCACCACAGGAGTAACAGACTTATTGCGGAAAACGGAACTAATCGAATCGTTAAAACCGCCCAGCACAATCAATTTCGCAAAAAAATCGTTCATGGGGTCTATCCATAGCCTTCATTACTACTTGCCCTTATTTCAATCAAAGAATCTTTTTCGATACAAAAGGACCAATATCAACATCCTCAGAAGGAAACTCATGTATAATGGTAATAATAGTCGCTTTCACACACTACGTAGCACTTAACCCAGTACCTTATTTTAATGCTTATTGTGCATGTACAACACTTTATGAACACTGGATAGCAAAATTCGGTTTACCCGAAATCCTTGTTACAGACAATGGCAGTGAATTTATAAACAACGAAATCATTACACTATGCCTTTTATATAACATTAAACACAAACCACGTACATCTCATGCACCATGGACGAATGGTTTAGTCGAAGGCATGAACCGTTCACTACAAGAATATCTTAGATGTATCATTAACGGAAATGACACGATATACTGAATGGTCAACAGATGTAAAATTATTCGCATTATCTTATAATTCACAAATCACAACATCACTAGGACTATCACCCTTCGAGATGGTTTTTAACCAGAAACCACGGAAACCAATAATGTTCAATGAAAATTCTTCAAAAAAAGCACAAGGTTATTGCCAAGCAACTAAAGAATCAATATATTACAATTAACCACTACACACCCACGATAAAGATCATTTTCATCATCCACAAATCCTAAAATTAGCCGGAACAGACACCGAATGGATTTTAAACAGAGACAGAAAACATAACGAAATTTACCAGAAAGTAACGAAAAAACTGTTACAAAGACAAAACAACATCTCCCAAATAAGTTCTCAATTTACCCCAGCTACAAGTTTAAAAATCGGAACATATGTTACAATTCCAAACTTTAACACACAAAAAAGAATTTCTAAAAAATTACAACCACTCCGAAAAGGACCATATCAAATAATTGATAAACCCACGGTTGTAACATACAAACTCACAAACTTGAACAAAAAAGAAATAGTTCAACATCGAAACAATCTTTTACCTTACTACCGAAAAGAGTACGCACCTCGAGAACTTACTCAATTATACTCTTTTACAGGACTTAAAGTCTTTCGAAATAGTTCAGAACAACATAAAAATCAAAACATTGATATGCAAATCATACAAAAACAATCAGATAAAAAAGGAAAAGAACTTCCCAAACAAATATCAAAAAACGTTGACAATAAAAAAGGTTTCTAAAACAGAAAGAAAAAATCGAAAATTAGAAGAAAAATTCATACCACAAGATCAAAAAGAAAAATCCCCACATAGACAATCATCGCGATTTCGAAATCAGCCACGAAAAGATTACGAAACGTTCATCCCACAGTCTAAAATATCAAGGAAAAGTGAATTTCAAAAACCAGTTTAAATTCAATAACATTTTCACCTTTTAGAGATTTTTTCGAGGAACGAACCTAACCACCCGCAAGCTAATCTCTATCTATAACTCAAAGACCTCCAGGTCAAAAATAAGCAAACCACTAAACATTGACACCTGAAATAAACATAGTTTCAAAGTTACAACCATCCTCTATCAAGCAGTACAAAGATTAACAATATTGTACCAATTTATACCTCTAAAACACATCAAGCACAAAAAATAAATTAGCCTAAAGAACAAAATAAACATGATCATGTAGCTTAAATTACGAAAATCTCTCAGATACCCTAAATCATCCGATAAATATTAAAAAACCAAAAAGACACTTAGGAGCCCTGCAAACTTTTCCCTCTCAAAATTTGCCGAAATCCAATCCACTTGTCAAAAAATCAATAAATTATTTGACCACACTTGAATTTAGCCTCAAAAAACGAAAAAGAATTTGACAAAGAAATCACTTCTACAAATGCTATTTTCTCAAACAGTTCATAAAATTCATAACATAACTTCAAATCTTTTTTCATGAATTTCATATCCAACATTTTCGAACTATTCATTCTCACCCTGAAAACTTTTTGCAATTTTTTCATCATTTTTTATTCCCTAACCCAAACCTACATAAACCTATCCAAAATCCTTGGCCACCTTTTCAGGTACGATAATTCAAATAACTATCTAAATGTTCAAACATCTATTCAGTAGAACAGATGTTTTCCTTCTTTTTGTAAGTATTACTCACACTTTTGATATACCTGATAATGACAGTGTGCAAAGGTATGAAAAAAGTTATCGTAACCTTCGCATTAGCAACGATACTTTTAATCCTTTTTATTGAAGATTATTACAATAAACACAAAATTTCTTCTGAAGTAATTTTCAAAATTTTTTTTCAAAATTGCTAATCAACAACCCCCACATCAAATCCCACCAACAACGTCCCAAAACATCCTCCAACAACACCAACGAATATTCAAACAAACAACCCTCAATCATCAACACGCATTTTTTTTCAAGACAATTCATACACATTTGAAGAAAGACACGCACAATTGTCCGAACCACTAGAACCAGTAATTCGTCATGCACCTCTAAGCAAAACACGTTGCGAACCAGTATCTATTATATAACCCCATCTCCAACAAGATCTTAATAGAGCAAGACACCTAAGTCAAAACCAAAACACGCTCGAAATCAATAGACAAATTATTCATCCACGACGAAATAGAAATTTATAAAACCACTCAACATACCTCAAGTTCAATTCAACACACCTCAATCATCTACAACAAATCCAATAAACTTTTCTAGCAAAACAATTCAAAGTACCCCACAAACTCCAGTACAACAAAACACATCGAACATTCCCCCAGATAATTTATGTTCAACCCCTACATCTGAACAAATCAGAGAAATCCTTTCAATCCCCTGGTTACTACAGAACATCTCCCATTTTAGATGACACAAGTTTTTACCCAAGGCGAACCAAATTTAATAAATGACCCAATAGACGTTTCATCTGACACATCTTTGTCACTACCTGAATTTTTTTCACTTCGCTCAACATCTTCTTTAACTCCAGTTTCACAATCACCAATTTCTCCAAATTTTCCTATAAATCTCGACGCCAGATATAGAGAAAATTCAACAAATAACATACAACTACGATTAGATTGCAATACATTCGTAGCACCCCTCTTTTCTTTGGACAACATCAAGAAAGTCACAGATTACACAACTGGGCACTAAATAGACTAGAATATTGACAGAACGTTCACAAAGATATTCAAGACCATAATATACAAATACTTACCCAAGACAACTTGACATTAAAATTCGAAATCACAGTAAAACTAAACAATATAGCTCACCATCCCTTACCCCTAGCACCTCCAAATTCAACAGCTCAATATTTAACTCCCCCGTTTATAACCACAGAAGTAACCTGCAAATACGATAGATACACAAAAAAGACAATAGGATATATCACCTTTTATAATCCATATTCAGGAATATCATACACATGTATACTTTTAGGATAATAATTTTTCAAACTCTTTTTTTTCAATTTTTTAGAACCTGATCCCAATAATCATTCACCCCGAACCGGACCCCAGGATTTTTTAGTCACACTCTATGACTGTGAAAAAAATGAACAAAAAACATTACACAAAAACACAATAAACCAAGTCACTCAATGTGAATCCGAACCAAAATTGATTGAAACAATAAATGTAATAGTAACACTTTACTCAGAAGCTAGAGCTACAACACTACACTAATAGGATATAATTTCACAGCAACATTTTCCGAAAAGAAAGTACATTGTTGACAAATTTCAAACGGAAATAAAAACAGATTGGACCACGAATCTTTATACCAAAGTAACATCGAAAGTATATTACACCTCAGCCCTGACGATTACAAAAACGAACTTAAAAGACTAAAGATCACATCAAATTGAGGCACACACAGAAAACTAGTAAATTTTCAAGTTTTTCCACACTTAGCATATCAAGCTGAACTTGAAAAATACCAGTATCATATAAGACTAGATACCAAACTTCCCTTTCACGGAGCACATGGAAGATTAGCATATGATCTCCAAGAATAAAACTGGATACCACACATTGGAATAAACAATCTCTCAAATTGCAGAGCAAATACAAAAAATAAAGGATACCAAGAAAAAATGTTTTTTGATTGGAAAAAACAACTTGTAAAAGTAAAACTAACGCGTGATTTAAAAGATGACTTTATCATTTATCAAGGAATCAGACTCCCTGGCAAAAATGACCAAGGATATTGCAATCCTACATTACGCATACAAGCAACAATCGTATGGTTCCCCGTACAACACTTCAAGTAGCAAAAATACACGCTAGAATGATGAAATTGCATCAAAATAATTTTGTTCAATCAACCCCGTTTGAAGATGTAAGCGCTGACGAAATTAGACATAGTAATTATAGTTTTAGAAACATCCATAATACAGAGAATAAATTGACACGTTTCCGATTATACCCAGAAACAGAACTTGCATGTAAATACAACAAACCACTTTATAAAACACAATTTTCAGAAATTCTTGTCGAAAAGGAAAACGGTTTCGATATGATTACAGGAAAACTAATTATACAGCCAATGGTTACATCTCGCTCATACACTGACGAGAACTCATATGTCTCGGTAAAAGTTCAAAAGAATACAGGAAGAACCGGTGGAAAATTAAAACCACAAGATACAGACGTTTACAAGAACTATCATTCATGAACAACACTTATTTTGGAATCCACTATGACATACACTAGGATATGAAATTAGATTTCACAATAAGTAGAATCTTTCAAGAACATCTTTGACAGAACTTGAAACACTACATCAATTATGCAAACTTGAACGCACACAAACTTTACAATCACTTGCACTAGTAGTACTAAAAATCTCTTGTGCAGGATATTTATTGTTAGGAAAAATATCAAATTTTTTCTACTACGAAGGAAATATATTATGGTCTTACACCTGTACCAAAAGAAATTATCACCTTTATATGCTTTTGAAGACAAAGATGCTATAAAAGAATCCCAATTTTCTACAAAAAGTAAAGTACATTTTAATGATACATTCTCCCGAAGAACTTATTTTTGGAATAAAACAGTTCCACGTGGATCAAAAAACAGCCACAATGTAGTACAATTAAACCCGGACAAAGATAAATATTATCCTCTCTACCATACCCTACACTCATGCATTTCAACAAACTTTCACCAGAAAGCATTAGAGCCATTGCCCGTAATCCCAATAATGATCTACAATCAATCGGCATATACTGTAAATCAGACATTCACCATCACATTCGAACACAACAATTTCAAGAATTACTCACAAAAATGGACACAATTCAAAGACAATCCATAGAGCAAAACCTACGCAAACTTGGAGAAACAGCAGGCTCTTCAGACATAAACGCACAAGACTATAGCGGATATTCTAAAGATATAAAAGATTACATTTACTTAAATGGCGAAAAATACAGACCACAAGATATTTCACTGATAAACATTTTTGGTTTTGTAAATTTGAAAACGAATTTCTTGCCTTTCTAGGATGGCCTTACTACATCTTAGAAAGATTGACTATATTAAACGCAATGTTCAATTTTCTTGGATTTCGTTTTTTTCTCTTAAAAGGAATCTACAATACATGCGCAATACACACACAAGTAAAACAAACAAGCAAACGTAGCACGCATACTCTTCGCAGGATTTTTTGGAATATTTTCAACATCAATCAATAAAACTCTTTTAGAAGCTCAAATAAAAGAATACAATACCAAATTATCAACAACACCAAACACGTAAGACGAATCACAAAACGACACAACTACAACGCCCACAGCACCAAAATTACAAAACCTTAACCATAATCACCCCTTATCATTAGTACTACGAAATTTTAGAAAAATTGCTCTATCAGACCTCATAACTTCGAGATCAAATTATCCACAAAGCCCAATCCAGCACATAGTAACCCAACAACCTAACATAGACGACACATATAAACAAATTATAGAAATAACAGACGACACATATAAACAACTTCCCAATCATCCCACTTTTTGCTTTCCCCACCTCAATCACCTCATCCCAACATTTCACCCAGCATGGAATCATATACTAATTCCAACACAACATTATAAAACATCATCTTCCCATTCAATAAATCCGATATCGAAACACCCGACGAATTTGCAATTTCTGAACCCAGCCCATCTACATTTTCTCAACCTCCCTTTCAACCTCTCCATTCCCAAGCCAAAATTGAACCTCCTTCCCCTCCGTCTTCCATTTCACATGTCACACCCACATATTCCACTCTAACCAGCGAATCATCCGATAACTACGACCAAGATCAAACACAAATATCACATGAGCTTGATAACTTCATAACACTACAACAACAATTGCAACACCCCCAAACACTAACTATTCACCAGCTTTCAGGATCTTTAACATCATAAAACCCATCAACCGCAACTCCTCTTCAGCTTATACACCCTCCCAAAATCCCACTTCCCCATCAACCTCATCTTCTAGTACCAACCGCGCTCATCGAACCTTTTAAAGAAAATTCCCAAATGCCCCATTCCCATCTAGGAACATCCACCACATTTACAAATCATCCACTTCACACTAATACGAAAGAATTCCTACAAATATGTCTACCCTTTTCCCCCCAACATACATACTCCCATTCCGACCCCAATGATGAAAAACCAAATTATGTAAACGAGCATGTCTTATATCCCACACTCTCATTGACATCTCATTACCACTTTACTAATTCATTAACCATAGCACTATATAACACCACTCAGAATAATAAAAAATCCAGCACCCTACTCTACCTACTAACAACAGCACTAATGCCAAACCAGTTCACGCAAATAGGATTCAGAGAATCCCTAATCAAAATCACTGCACCCAAAGCTAATAATTACTCCATCGATTATTACGATCATAATATCATTCGACCAAATGAAAACATTTGTCTACTTGACGCCCCATATTCTAGTCCTCAATTAGCCGAAAAACTTTTCATTAAAACCACATACAACTTCACCCTCAACATCCTAAATAAAAAAAACGACAAAGTCATCTCCGCAGCACTACGTAATACTAATGCTTATGAATCATACTTTAACATATTCAAACATTTTTCACTAACCTTTCATTTCCTCACACCAAAAGGACGTGATCTGCACTGTTCACACAAATTCATGTAACGAACTAAACAAACACATACGTACACTTATTATAATTTTATTCAATGTCATTACGCTGACAAAACACCAGCAAGACAACCTCATCATAGATTTCAATACATTAACTCAAAACACACATCACCGTTTTTTCTTAACTTTACCTATTGTATTAAAGACACTAACCTACAAGGCACCCTCCAAAAATATGTATACATGCACGCCCAGATGTATATATGCACGCTCAGATGTATATCTTCTGCACACAAAACAAACTCCTGAACGTAGACGAATCCCGCCCACTAATTATTCCTCATGAATTCCTTCAGCCCGTCGAAGTCTTAATCCTAAAATTCATATATAACACTCGCTATTACGAGAAATTGTAAAACCTAATTCAAAACACACCGTATGAACAATCGCCTCACACGTAACATCATAAAAGCACTTGAATTGCGTTGGCACTTTTGCAAACTAAAAACATCATTCGTTTGTTAGCTAAACTACTAGCCTCATCTGATATCATCCACGATGTTTTTCCTCATGGCTTCTTCAATGACGATTAGGTAAAATGAGTTCAAAATTTTACTAATAAGTTCAAATAACACTAACCATTGTTATTCAATGTTTTTTTCTTTTATTTATGGGCGCAATCATCAATCATCAACAAAACAAAAAGCAAAAAAAACAGAAACTCTTTTTCAAATCATTAATTTCTATTAACCTATCCAATAAATGAAGCAATAAAATTATCCCGTGCAGAGCAGTAAATTAAAATTATAATTTTTTTCCCCAAAGAAGTAATATTCATAAATTGAAAATCACTTAATAATTTTAACCCCCAAATCAAGCAGTAAAATTTATAATTTTAAAAGTAGTAAATTATTTAAAAAAGTTCATAAATCGAAATAAGCAGTACTAACCCCAAAGACGCTTCTTTATATTTTCTCGCCCAAATTTTCTATCCAAATTCGCATTTCTGGCACACAAAAGAATTGTTTAAAATAATGAATTCGAGTTTCAACGTTCACTGATAAGAACTCTAAGAAGTATTAAGTCGTTTCAAACTTTCTTTTAACCCGGTTGGAAGGGAAGTAAATAAAAATCCAACCTAACCAACGCAAGCTTACTAAATACAATAAACCACAACCTAACAGCATAACTAAGAAAAGAAAACCCACGGTATCCAAACTGGATTAACACCAGCTTAGAACCGGATAAACTATTCTTTTAAAGACTACTTTTAAGTCTGAACACAAAAGAACAAAACACCAAAAAGTCGAAAGACAAACCAAAAACAAACAATTTCATTTTTGAAGAAAAGACAAAACTAAGACAACAAAAGAAAACACTAGTAATAAAAAATGGCATGAAAGGTTGAACTAAGACAGGAACTTCCAAAAAAAGAGCACGAAATCATACTCTCATCTCTGGCCTAACCCACCAGAAGAGGACGTCCTGAGCATGCTCTATAGCCGGCCTCACCCACCGTGCTACATCCACGCTTTGTGACACCCACGACACTACTTTTGACGAGAGTTACTCATGTGTGAGTAGCTCTTAAAAATAGCCGAACTAAATAATGACGCTTTGCGATAAAAACTCATAGAAAATCATAACTAAATAACATAATTAACAAAGATTTGTGTAAGTAAATAATCATAATGCAGTATACAGATTATAAGACAACGCAAAGATAAGCAGCAGGAAACTTGACCAACTACGGAATGGTAAAACCCACCTGAAATGCTGCCTACAGTCACTACACTCAATGGATTTAGAGTACGACTTGACATCCGAGGAAAAGAATTCCATTGCCAAAGAACAATGGCCATTTCGATGTTCAAGTATACGTACAGATCAAAGTCACCAGGCCTTGCATCCAAGCTCAAACTTCAGGCTATTTCCAAACGAGATCGAAACACAGTTCTCTCCCAAACAAGAACGATCGACCTTAGCAAACCATTTGGAAATCAGATTGATTTTGTTGGCGGTCACAGTCATTGCTGAATGACAACTTGATATCCACCATTCCAGCTTCTTGGAGCTTGCCTCTCCAAAGACAGAACATACATGATGCTCGCGATATACAACGAACTTCATCCATCCTCCATCGCAAGATGAATAGAAAGGAACAAAAAACTTAACTTCTCTAAACCCCGGATGGTGGAACCAGATCTAAACTTGATTTATATTATTGGTTATTATTATGATATTTTATCTCTTTAAAATATTAAATACTAACCAATCGTACTCCATCATACTAATACCCCACTTATTTGTAAAGTTGTGAAACTACTTGTAGTTTCAACACCAGAACAGTTTGAATTAAACTTAGAATACAGTTGTTCTCATTCTGGAACTAACTCGCGCAAACCGGTGTACACTAGATCTATTGAGACTAGGAGATATAAGAGTAAGATTAAGATTGCTATTAGACTAAGAAGTTGCACGAATCTATTCGGCCGAAAATAAGATAGCGTGACGAGCAGACGATGTACCTTATCTGAAATTACTCTATGAGTACAGTACAAAATACATAACTCAGTTGCTTTCGATTTTTCTCGGATTTCCGTATGATAAGTTTTTGCTTGTTTTTCACCGGTTCCGTCTCAACCATTTTTCTGATAAAGACTCTTTCCTGGGAGGGTTTTCTTCGCCATCAAGTAACCACTTTCCGCAGTTGGTTTTGGAGAGCTTTGGACGTGGTTTGAAGAATCTTAGGGTCGGTTGGTGGGATTGCAGATGTGAGGAGTAATTCCATTCTTTTAACAACTGGCTTCACACAGGAATCACCCTCACTCGTGGAGTAATACCAGGTTTATTCAAGGTCCATTGCGTTGGTTTGCTTTCAGCTATAATCAAAATTTGCAAACGTTTCAGTAGGTCAGATTTTTTGAAGTCTCCTCACTGAAGTCTTACAGATTTAATTTTTCAGGCAGTGAAGTATTATTTTTTCCTGTCTCAATGCTGAGTCGTTTTCTTTAATCCCTCGCTCCCCCCAAATAAAATTCGACTCCATCCCCGCTTTTCAGAATAATAGTTAGATTAATTTGTCAACTTCTTTTTCAACTTTTTTTAAAAAAGCATGTTTCTAATTGTAATAAATGTGGTTTCTGCGATTCACAGAGAATATAATAAAATATATCAAGCCTGTCTAAAGTAGTCCGTTTCTCTTAAGCGGTTTTTAATTTTCCAATAAAACTTTAAACTTTCCCGTAAAGTGATACTGTTGTTTTTAAACCGTTTTTCCAAGGATCAGGATAAGTCCTGTATCCGAGATTGGCTTCTCTTGATAAAGGTGACATTATTCAAATTCATCATTTGCTGTCAGCGCTAGTCTGCCGTGAATGCATCATTCTAGTTGCGATTTCTACCTTCAGCATAAACAGTTTGCCTTTGGTTAAAAAACCGATATATTAATTGTAAACATAGTCTGTTTTTAGTTGATATAGTTGATATAAGTCAGATTAAAGTTTTTTCGAGTTTTGCTTTGAAAAGATAACCATTTGCTGCTGCCTGGGGTGAAAAAGGAAAGTTCCAATCTATCTACGAGACTGAGACATGT
>NC_087068.1:7833956-7880733 GCF_963678635.1 Symsagittifera roscoffensis | reverse complement strand
TAAAGTTCAATTAAACTAGCAATATTAGATATTTTCTAAATTTTTCTCCTTGTTTTGAAACTTTTAGAAATTTTAGCAATATTTTTAGACCAAAAACGGATGATTGCTAGTTCTTTTTTAATTCACTGGGGCTTAAATTGGTGAGATAAATTTCTATCTGTATGCTCTAAATTGCTTCAAAACTGATAGTCAGTTAAAAACTTGCCTGTTTATAATTTTATTATGCTATTTCATTTTATAGTTTCATTTGACGTCGCTATCATCATTTTCAGCCTAATTTTTAATTGTTTTACAATTGAGTTTTAAAACCGGGAGTCCGTTAAAAATTTCAAATTTTTCAGAACATCTTTGATTAATCTCCCATATGAAGGTCAAAAGTATTCCTAAAATCAGCCCAAACAAACAATTTGAATGAAATAGCGGTGCGGATTTTGGTAACTGTTGAGATTTTTCCATCAGAACAGCAAGTTTTTTTTACCAAAATTGCTGTTCTGATTTTTTCTGATCCGATTTCTAGTGGCATTTTTCATTTTGGCGATCCGAATTCTCCTGGCATTATTTTATTGAGAATGCACTCATAGATAACCAATCTATGTGCCTGGCACTTTGCAAATGCAAATTTTTAATAGCTTCTACTTTGCAGTAATTTTATTTTAAAAAAAGTTCAGGAGTTTAGTGTCATTTTTTCTGATAATTTTGAATAAAAAACTGAAAATAATCGCAACTGGTTTGAGAAGACAGGATGTTGAAAAGTATTTCTGCGGTACAGTCATTTGTATCAGCGTGTTAAAAAAAGGGGAAACTCATTATTTCCATAGTGTGTTTTTCGCAAATCCAAACCAAGCTTGAATAAAATCGTAAAATGGGCAAAAAAAAAACAAAATTTTAAACTTTCCTTTGAAATTTTTTATATAATATTGAAAAAATTGTTTTATCTTCGTTATTTAAGGTTGCTTAAATTTTTTTCAATGGAGCACTGCAAAACATTGGCAAATTAATTGCTGGTTTTTAATTTTTTTCGAGTTCTGAAGAAATCAGCTAGCTTCAAGTGGAATCCATTGATTTTCAAATGAAGAGTTTGTTGAGCCAAAGAAATCAATAGCCCAAAAAGCGTTGTTTTTGCTTAAAGTTTCGAATTTGAATTTGAATTTTAAAAAAAAAATTTTTTAATTGCTATCAAGATACAAAAAACTGCTTTTATTTCCATATAAAATACAATTCGATGCATGTGATGATTGTTTTTACCGTTGTAATGTTTTCTCTGCAGATTAATTTGTGCATAATTGCGGTATAGTTGAAACCAAAAGGTTTTCTTCTAAAAAACTGTAGCGTCTTAAATTCCAAAAACCAAATCCACTAGAAATATATTTTTTCAATGCCTGAAAATCTTTTACCAATGTTTTTTGTAGTTTGAATCATTACTCTGATTTTTAATCTGGTGATTATTAGTTAGAAATTAATAGCTAAGAAATTACGCGCCATTTCATTGATTGTTAAAAACTTTACCGTGCAATTTCATTTTATAGTTTTATTTGACTTCGTTATAACCAAAATTAGCCTAATTATGAATTGTTTTACAATTGAGTGATACAGCTAAAATATCTTTCGAACTTTTCAATTTTGCAAAAAGTTTTTGATTAATTTTCAAAAAGAAGGCCGAAAAGACATTTTAAATCAGCCAACGAAATATTTTCATTAAAATCACCGCGCGGAATTTTATGTTTTTTTGAGATTTTATTGAATTTCACACGAAAAATTGCAGGCATTTCGATAAAAAGATGGATTTTAATAGCATCAGTAGTCAAGTGTGGAATGTAAAATTAGAAATATTTTCAGAAAGGTAAAAAAAAACATCAAATCTGTAAAGCAAACAAAGAGACACAATGAGCGGCGGTTAAACTTTGAAAAAAAAACATTAAAAAATTTAAGTCTAGAGTTTTTGCCGGAGGTCGACTTCATACTTTTTCTTAAGGCTCACAAAACCCAAAAACAAAATCAGGTCAACAATGCCGCTTTTGTAGATGAGCCCAATTAAACTTTTTGAGACCTTTGATTAGAAAACTAAAACTGCATTGTTCAGCGCCTTCTGAAATATAGTATTATTTCTTCAGGGAGTCTCTCTAAGTTTTGAATTAGTTTTTATGGCTCAGAAAAGCATTCGTAAATAAGTATTAAAGGGGGGGGGTTCATTGAGCAATAAGGGAGTCAAATTCTTAAGAAAAAGAGACCATAATTGTGTCAGACTCAGTTGATGTTTTTTTAGTTACGTTTTCTTCAGTTCGCCTAATTTAAAAATCTTGATTTCAATCCATGTGATATACTTGCTGTGCTACAACATCGAGAAACCTATCCCGAATAACATGATGGATGGATTATAAGAGAGATTTATTGCAGATGTCGGGCAATTTTATCTAATTTAATAATGAAAAAAAAAACGACAAAAAATAAACTAAATACTTGAAAATAATTTAAAAAATATACCTCGATATAGTTAAGTAATTTTTCATTAGATATCAGAAAAGCTGTAAAAGTGTTCCATTGGTTTTCAAAAGCAGAGCTTGTTGAGCCAAAGAAATCAATAGCCCAAAAAGCGTTGATTTTGTTTCAAACTTTGAATTTGAATTTGAAATTAATAAAGAAGGTATCTTTATTAGCAATCAAGATACAGAAAATTGCTTTTATTTCAGAAGAAAAATCACGCAATTCAATGCATGTGACGATTGTTTTTCTCGTTGCAATATTTTTTCTGCAAACTAATTTGTGCGTTTTTGTGGATCAGTGAAACCCAAAGGTTTTCTTCTGAAAAACTGTAGCATCTTAGTTTCCAAAAACCAGATCAACTAGAAATATATTTTTTCAATGCCTGAAAATCTATTACAATGGTTTTGTAGTTTGAATCAAAACTCTGATTTTTATTCTGGTGATTATTAGTTAAAGATTATTTGGTAAGAAATTACGCGCAATTTCAATGATTGTTTAAAATTTTACCGTGCAATTTCATTTTGCAGTTATATTTGACTTCGTTATAACCATATGTAGCTCAGTTTTTAATTGTTTTACAATTGAGTATTACAGCTAAGATTTCCTTAGAAGTTTTCAATATTTGCAGAAAATTTTTGATTGATCTTCAAAAAGAAGGAAGGCCGAAAAGATTTTTGTTAAATCAGCCCAACCAAATATTTTCATATAGATTACCGCGCGGAATTTTTTTTTGAGATTCTATTGATTTTTGCACAAAAACTTGCATGCACTTTTGATAAAAAGATAATTTTTAATACATCAGTGTTCAATAGTGGGATGCAAGGTTAAAAAAAACTTTCAGAGCTGCAAAACATCAAATCTTGTTTCAGCTTGTTAATATTCTAGTTGAACTCAAACAGCTATTCAAAAAAACTACTCTTGTTTGGCTGTAAAACAAACGAAGAGACACAATGAGCGGCTCTTAAATTTTGAAGAAAAAAACATTAAAAAATATGAGTCTAGAGTTTTTGCCGGAGGTCGACTTCATACATTTTCTTAAGGCTCACAAAACCCAAAAATAAAATCAGGTCAACAATGCCGCTTTTGCAGTTGAGCCCAATTAAACTTTTTGAGACGTTTGATTAGAAAATTGCGTTATTCAGCGCAACCTGCCCTCTGAAAATTAGTATTATTTCTTCAGTGAGTCTTTCTAAAAAATTTTTTGTTTTTCTGGCTTAAAATAGATTTCGTAAATTAGTATTAAAGGGGGATTCTTTGGGTGATGAGGGTGTCAAATTCTTAGGAAAAGAAGACCATAATCGTGTCAGATTCAGCTGATGTCTTTTTCTTTAGTGTTGATTTTCGACCGTTCGCCTGATTTCAAAATACTTTTTATTTTTCCATGTGATAAACTTGCTGGGCTACAACATCGTGAAATCTAATCTGATTAACTTGATGGATGGATTATTAGAGAGGTTCATTTAAGATATAGCTTACATGTCGGACATTATTGTCTGTTTTAATAATGAAAAAGAAAAAGCGACAAAAAATAAACAATACACTTCCTTGATATAGTTGCGTACTTTTTTTTACTTATGCACATCATAATCATGAACATTAAAAAAGGAAAAACCTCATTTGTATCAAATTTCTGATCCTTTGATCTGGGAAGAATGGAGTTTCGGTACCGCAAGCAGATTTTGAGCACATTTTCAAGCCTTCTTTCTGAATTTGAGCTTTGATATTTTTGGTGAATTAGCTTTACATTAAATAAATGTAGAAACACCCCATTTCATTTCCTAGTCTATAATCATTCCATAATCATTACCCTTGAAAAAGAAACACTTTCCTGAAACGAATTCAAAATTATAACGTACAAAAAAAACATTTCAAAATTGAAATACTTTTTTTCCACAAATAAATTAAGGATTTTGACCACAAGAATCAAATTGTGTCAGTTTGACAGAAAAGAGAGACATTTTTAATGAATTCCGAGCTCATTTTAATGCATTTTTTATTGGCTTTTGAGTTACGTTCAGGCAGTCAAAAAGCGATTGGCTGAAAAAAATACGGTAAAAATATGGCAGAAAATAAGTCTATCTCCTATCGATCTACTCAAATCTACGGTAAAAGAATCTTGGCAAAAAAATATTTATCTGGTAAAAAAAAACAATCTGTTTTCTGAAATTTGTTTTTCTTGCCCTCGCTAATGTTCATCATTTTGATTTGGAAAACAGCGGTTGTAACTTTTAATTAATTTGCTTTCATCTTTTTTGAGCTTAATGCTTTTTGCCCGAATTCAAGGGTGATCCAAAAAGAAGATTCCCAGTTGCTACTATAAATTTCCTCCGTTCCAATTTGAGCCTAATTCGATTCAATTTCTTATTTTCCCCAAAAAAACTCTCTTGACAATCATTCATTTCAATCATCCAATCGTATTTTGTTACTATATTTTGGTCTTTAATCAATTATACAAAGTGGGACAGTTAATTACAAAACGAATCATTTTTTAAAAAAATATATGATACTCAAATACTAAAATTTTAAAAGCGTTCAGTTGCCAAAAGTCAATTATCCGAAACCAATGATTTTCCATTCGATTTTCACCCATTTTTGCTTGGATTCGTTGTGTCCGTAATTACAAAATAAGTGAGTTTTTCTTTCAAATTCAATGAGCAAAAACAGAACAAGCGTTTGAAATAAAGAAAAGATTTGAACCAGCTGCTCATCGCAAACTACCAAAAGTGTTGCCTACAAAATTTATTTACGATTTTCGAAAAAAAAATTCATTTAGATATTGGTTTACAAGTTATTCACAGCAAAAAAGTTAATTCAAGTCGCTTTAAAAACGGAAAAACGAAACGCTGGAAAACAAAACTGCAATAGGAACTTTCATGAAAGAAGAATGTAAGGAACAAAAGTGAAAGGAAGATGAACGTGACTGAAATAGGAAACATGTCAGCTGCAATTGACCCCTGTGTTCCCACTGAGTTCGCTCTGGGGGTGGAGAAGGCGAGCGGCGTTCTGATCCCGCTCATATTCGGAACAATCTGCATCCTGGGAGTGATCGGAAACTCACTCGGTCAGTATATCAATATCAGGGCTTTTTCCCAGTTTCCTCTTAACATCAAAGTATAAAATAGTGATCATAATTTTTGCATGAAAATCAGTTGTTCCTATCGGTTCCTATAGGGGATGACTTTTTACTGGACCGCAATTTTAGCACACAATTTTTTAACAGACTATCATTACGAGGCTGAACTGCGTATCTCTGGAAACCACGTACAACCTTTTACCTTTTAAATATTCAAGTCCAAAATATTTTGTAATCCACAACCAGATGCTTGTAATGTAAAAAATTTTCGGTCTTTTGTTGTGTCGCGGAATCCACAGCAAGCGAATATACAGTGCTAATTTAAAATATCCAGACAAAGCGAAAAAAGCTTAAAAATAAATTGTGTTTTGCTCAAACAGGGTTGACTTTAAGTGGAAAAAACGCATGAAGTATAACAGAATTCATATGGTGCAGTTTATTTTTCAATATTCGGGCTCAAAATTTTACCATAGAAATGATCATTTTTGGGTTTTTTAAGTCAATAGCAATTTATTTCAAAACTTATTCGCTCAATTACTCAGCAAACTACAAAATGAAACGCCTCTCATGTAGTCCAACAAAAATTAAAAAGGGTGTTTTCTACAAAAATGAGCGCATAAGCTAAGGTTTAAAAAAGATTTTTTAATTAACCAAAAAAATTGTATTTTATGTAGTAAAAATGACATTTTTTGGATATCAAATGAAAAAAAAATTGCTTATGCTAAACTTAAAAAAATAGACTTCTATTAAGTTTTCATGGACTTCATAAAAACTTAAGATTTATATAATTTTGTTAATAAATGAACCAACAAGTTTGGTGCAATGTTTGATTGACTAAGAAATCAAAAAAGATAAGTTTCGGGTAAAACTTGAGGCCAGAAGTTTCCAAAAAAAGTTCCTCCATCAAAGTTGTTGAAAGTTTATGCAGGTTTTCTTTTCATCCTTTTTAATCGAAAAACAAACCAATATTACAAAAGTGCGTTTTCAATGTTAATTTTTGTTTGTTTTGTCCGGGTAAGATAAATCAGCACAGTAGCAAGTTTTCTAAATACTCCGAAACTGTCAGCGGATTCCGCGTTTGTTAGTGGACTGTCCACTTGGTTGCTATTAAACACATAAAGTGCTAAGTTTGAGCGTGAGCAAAAATACATTAATTGAAAAAATGCTTAACAATGAAAAACTATGTCTAGATGGAGAAGCAAGTGCGGAACAACGACTTCGCTAAAATTAGTGGTATCCAAAAAAATTTTTTTAGCTGTGCTAAATCAAAATTTTTGATGCAACCCGTAAAATACCAAAAAATGCATGAAAAAAAAAGATTTTTTCTCATCAATTGGGAGGAACCTTATTTTTTTCTAATCAATGTATGTCTTAATTATATCTTTTTGCAGATTGTGATTCAAAAAAATTCAACTGGATTTTCCAATGAGATTAATTATACTACAAAAAAGCTGGGTTAGCTGAGTTTTTGAAAGATGGTCAACAAGCAGCATATAGAAATGAACAACTATAATCAACAGAATATATGAGATGCTAATTAATTGCAAAATTCGGGCTCAAAATTTTAGCCAAAAAACGATCATTTTTGGTCTTTTTAGTCAATCAAAGCTTACACCGAACCTGTTATTTCAATTATTAGCTAAACTACATAACGGAAAGCCTCTCATGTTATCAATTAAAAATTAAAATCGGTGTGTTCTCCAAAAATGGGCGCATAAGATTTTTAAAACGTTCTTAATTAATAAATTGGTAATTTATCTAGAAAACTGATAATTTTTGAATATCAATTTTTTTATACAAAGCTGATAAAAGTATACCTTCATTAACGTTTGTTGGACTACATAAGAGGCTTGCTTAAGATTATTACGGTTTTGTTGGTAAAAGAACAAATAAGTTTGGTGCAATGTTTAATTGGTTAAAAAATCAAAAATTTTGGCTTTCGGTTAAATTTTGCAAAAACATTTGCACCATAAAAATGTATGAATTAATAGAACAAAATCAAAGCAAAAATCAAAAACTGAGCTTCTATTAGTTTTCTAGACGGGAATCTGACTGAAAATTCATTTTTTACATAATAAAAAGCCATATTTGGAGTTTGTTGCGGAGCTGTAAATTTTGGTATTCTTTAACAAGTAATGAGAAAACTATATGAGAGCCTAGCTTAGATCCTCAGCTTTCCGAGCGAACTTTTTCCTATTAACGGGAGTGTTTTGGCGTTAGAACACCTCTCGGATATTTTTTAATTGAAAGGCCGAAAAGAGCCTTGAAAACAATTTTTGAGTTTTTTTACCGTGCTGTAATCTTACAATTAGATTCATCCGTCATATCTTTACTTATAAAGTGTGAGTCTCTAGTAGTTTCGGAGAAAACGACAAAAACGGCAATAAAATTTTGCTGAATTTATCTCTTGGATAAAAAATCTTTTGAAAGTTTCTGTCCGTATGAACTTTTAATGATGCTGACTTTTTTCTTAATGCTGATATCGTCACTTTTATTTTAGTCCATGGTGATTACTTTTATTGCAAATTCCGATGACAGTCTTTATCTTAACTGCTGATAGTTGCTTTTAATATAAATAATGGTATGATGACTTTTAGTTTGCTTTGATTGCTGATGTGTAGTAAATCAGCAGATGAGTAAGTTAATCAAAATTCTTCTCAGCTCTGAAAAAAAAAGATTTTTTTGCGCAATTAACGAAATGAATAACCAAACAAAGTCAATTAAATTAATTGTAAAAAAACTTAAAATACATCTTGTTAATTTTTTTGAAGACACTATATTCAGACACTAAAAGTTACCAAATTGCCCACAAATTACGTAATCTAATGATGAAATGCAATTTCCACTCACAAAAAAAGTAGAACAAAATGACAAAATGCGGTACCCGCGACGGTGCCCACTTGAGCCATTCTTTTCTAATGAATTTGATAGAATGTTCCTGACCCTGCTTGTTTTGTTTTTGAGGGGCGCTACGTTTTGTCATTTATCTCTGGTTTTTTAGACAACAATAAAATCAAAAAAATATTTTTGAGCTTAAGCTTTTTTCTATAAATTTGGTTTTACAGCTTTCCTTTTTGTTCCGACCTTTGATACGAAAGTAACGGAATATTTGTGCTCGGGTGGGTTTTTTTTCTTCGGACAAATTTTGACTTTTTAACTAGCCATTTTTGACGGAAGTTCTATACAACATTCAAAAGGTATTGTTGTTCTGAGCTCAAATTTGACAAGATATTTCACCTTTGATTATTTTTTGTAAGGTTATGAGGGTTTAAAGATTGGCATTTTGGCCAATTGGGTTAATTAACGCGCTATTAACACGTAAGCGGAGATTTAATCCGTCTTATAAATCGTTCCAAATTGGCTGAAGGAAGCTTAATTGCCATAGTTTATTAGTTAATAGGAGCGAAATCTCTTCTCTTGTACTTTATATGGCGTGTGGAGGGATGATTTTCATAGAAAAAATTTCAAATTTTAGAAAAAAAAAATTTTCAATTTATTTTATTACATTTAAAATATTAATGATATTTATGTAATCACTGCTCGATAAATCCTAAAAGGCAGTCGGAACATTCAGGGTACGAGCAGTTTTGTTTAACTATAGAATCTGTTGTCTCCAAAAAGCCCTTTAAAAAACTTTAATTTTGTTCAATTAAAAAGAGATCGCGCAAGCTGCTGCAACTTTTTATGTGAACTGTTAGGCGTTAAGATTACCTCTCTGACGCCTTCTAAGTTAATGGCGAACCAGCGCTTTGAAAACAATTTTCTACGGTTTTTACCTTTCTACAAAAAAAGGGTCATCCATCATAAGTCAAAATATTAGCTATGAAACTCCATTTTTACACAGATAACGAAATAAACGTTAAAGTACTTAGGATTTTAAAAACTTAAAAATAATGAAAGTAAACGCAGACACAAAAGGAATAACATACGCCGTGAATTGTGCAAAAATATTGTCTAATGAAATGCGGTATTAGCAACAAAGTCCAGAGGTGCTTTTTTCATGATAGAGTTCCGCAAAATGTTTTGGGCTCCGCTTGGCTTGTTTTGTTTTCAGCGATGCTATGTTTGAGCGAATTATTTTTTGAAATTTACAACATTAAAAAAAATAGAAGAAAGAACAAAATTTTTTTGAAAGGCGTTTTTCCAAAAAAAAGTTTCCTTGAATTTTTGAACTCTTTTCTAAACATTGTGATTTTTGTACTCCCCTCTCAAATTTAGAGTATATTGGTGTCATCAGCTTTTTAAAAAGTTGTTAGGTTCTCTTAATCAAAAAATATGCCGTAGGTTAGTGCCGACGTGGAATTCTTGGCTCGCTACCTACTAAAGTGATTTTTATAAATAACATGCTTAAATATAATAATTAAATAATTTGCCGATTTTCGAGGTGTCAAAACAAAACTTTTTTTCATTTACCCTGCAGAGCAAAATAGTCAAGCGGCAAGCATTTTTTGACATTCAAAGCAGAATATAAGCCCAGCCGAGCTACGCTCAGCCATTGTCATGTTTGAAATTAGCTTTTTCTTTTGTCAACTGTTTTTTTGGTTAAACTGATAAACTGATAAAAGTACAATCTGCTAAAAATATAGTTTTGCTAAAAGGCCTAGCCTCCTTACACTGGCGTAATGAATGTTCGTTTTTTATCAAGTCGAACAAAACTTTTTAAACAATAGCTATAAAAAAATCTGAGAGCTTCAATTTTATTTTTTATCACACAAGATTTTCTTCAAATACCGTTTGCGCCCAGTGGCGTACGCAGGATTTTTTGAGGTGATATGTTTTTAAACAAGGAACAAATTGATTTTCCGAACTTTCTCTCAAAACAAAGCAAAAACTCAGTTTTGCCAAAAAAAAAAGAAATAATGAGCACGAAGACGATTTTTGAAATTATAGGCAAACAAAGAATGTTTCAGACGTTTTTCGAATGGTTTCATTAAAAATTGACGTTCCTTGGCACCAGCTCCTGCCTCAGACTTTGTGTAATGTGGCAACAAAGACGATGAAGAGAATTTTTAGAATTGATCGACGAGAAACCGATGTCGTACATTCATACTAAGAAGGGGGAGGAGTCATAATCATCAATTGAATTCTCAACTATTTTTATGCTGCGCCGTTTTTGAAAATTTCTTGGCAGATATTCAAGCGACTAACTAATTAAACAAATCTGCTCGTATCAAGGCGAAGCTCTGAATGTTCCAACTGACTTTTAAGATCTATTGAGCAATAACATGAAACAAATTAAATGTAATAAATTAAAGTTCAAAAGTTTTTTAAAGTTGAGATGTTTGTGAAAAACATCCCCCACACGCCATAAAAAGTACAATGTGATAGATTTCGCTCCCATTAACAAATCGACTTGGCATATAAGCTTCCTTCAACCAATTTGGAACGAGTTTTAAGACGGATTAAATCTCTGCTCACGCGCTAATGGCCCGAAATATATCGCGATTAAATTGTCCCAAATTGGCCAAAATGGCAATCCTTGAACCCCACTAGTTTTTAAAATTTAAGCTCAGGACAAAAATACCTTTCGAATGATGTGTAAAAATTCCGTCAGAAATGGCTAGGTAAAAAGTCGAAATTTGTTTGAAGAAAAAAAAAGCCCACCCGAGCACAAATATTCCGTTACTTTCGTTACGAAAGTCGGAACTATACAAAGTTTGTTTTTTGAGAAAAAGGACTTTTTGCAGCATCAGAAATCTACCGAAAACTACCAATAAGTTATGAATAGTTGTGTGTTTTCATAGTATGAAAATTGTCATTTCGGTCTTTCTGGAATAACTAATGCGCGATATATATTTTCGGTTAACTGTAAAAATCATTCTAAAATCAATTGAGAACTTAAAAGCAAATATATTATTAAATGCGCATTAAATATCACGTGCTTTTTTTGGGTTTTACGGGCAGATTTAGAAAAAAAATCAGGCAATTGAAAAAAGTTACACCAAATTTTTGTTTTTAAACGGTATGGCTGAGCTGGTATGAATGTTTTCAATGTCAAAAAAGTTTCCTCTTGCAGGATGAGTAAACTTCTTGGAAACATTTCGTTATTCCCCTTTACAGTTTTTATCCCCTTTACTCTATTGGCGTTCAGAGAATAGGATTTTGCCGCAGGGTATTCGCATACTCGTTTTGAGATCGTAATTTCTATAAGAACACGTTCAACAATAATAAGCAGCTTGCGATGCGTTGCTGATGTAATTAAACCCACTGATGCATTGCTGATGATGTTGCTTATGAGTTAAGCTGTGTTTATCCATAAATTGGACAGAATATTGCCTTAACGAAGAGCTTACATGCAGTTAATGTCATGAATTTACCGGTTTAATTAACTTTTTTCTTTATTATAAATTTTTTGAAACCCGACAGTTAGCATCAGGATTCCATCCAACAAAAAAAACTTCAATGACACATTTAAGATAAATTTAAAGGCGCAATGGCTAATTGATTATCATGCAAGAATAACTCCAAAGTCATTTGGACGCGTGGTTAGCACAACCGCCTATCAAAAGGCAGGTAGGGGTTCGATCCCCACCAGGATTTTTTTTCAAGCAGAAATAACCTAAATCTAGTGAATTTTTGATCAAAATTACGAGGAAAAATAAAGAATTTTAAGAAAATCCCTGCTTTAATTAAACAATTCATAGAGATTTTTTGATCAGAAACTTAGATCAAATACTAAGCGTTTCAGGTCAGATATCAAGAATTTTTTTGGTACCGGTTCCGCAACAAGACGCTCAATTTGGTTTTCTTTTGTTTTTTTTCTTTTTGATTTTTCCGACAAAACTTTAGCATGTTTAAAGAAGACTTGGCTCTGGATTCCTGAGACATACAGACACCAAATTGTGCGCCTATCCATTGTGCAGTTTGGCCTCATAGTGTAGAACCAAGCAAGTGGCTTGCTGGTGAAAATTTATACAATTTATAAGAATAACAAAACTGCTCGTACCAGGGCGAAGCCCTGAATGTTCCGACTGCCTTTTAAGGTTTATGGAGCAGCAGTAATAACATAAAAAAATTAATTGAAATAAAAAAAATTAAAACTTTTTTTTTCAAAAATTTGAAATTTTTAATGAAAATCATCCCCCCACACGCCATTTAAGGTACAAAAAGATTGATTACGTTCCTTGTAACAAATCTATTATGGCAAATTAGCTTCGTTTAACCAATTTGGAACGATTTATAAGACGGATTAAATCTCCTCTTACGCGTTAATAGCGCGAATTTTATCGCGCGTTAATTGTCCCACATTGGTCAAAATGGCCAAAATGGCAATCTTTAAACCCTCATAACTTTACGAAAAATGATCGCAGGTAAAATATCTTTTCAAATCTAAGCTCAGGACACCAATACCTTTTGAATGATATAAAAAAATCCGTCAAAAATTGCTAGATAAAAAGTCGAAATTTGTCTGAAGAAAAAAAAATCCACCCCGAGCACAAATATTTCGTTACTTTCGTATCGAAAGTCGGAACAATAAATGCCTGCATTCCTGAGACAATTAGCCAACTTCTCTGGTTAAACATTTACAAACAAATATTTACGCTCCGAAGTTCCAAATGACCTGTGTTGTCTTCCATTTAAGAAAAACGATTCAGACGTTTTCATAATCGAGTCTACGGAAAAAAGAGTTTATCATACATTTTCCATTGAGAAAAAAATGTTTGAAAATTATTTTTTCAATCAATTTTTTTGCGAAGTTTATCTTAAATTAGTTTAAAACTCAAACAAAACGATTTGGGGCCAGTTTTAATTATATGAAAATAACTTCATCATAGAAAATTTTAGATTTTCATTTTTGAAATTGTTTAATTTACATTTTTCAACAAAAAAAACTGAGGTTAAAACTTCGTAATTCTTCTCTTGGTTGCAAATTTGCTTCTGTGCTCAAATATACATTTTTGGGAAAAACAATTTATGGATTATTTAAGTCTAGAGCGTAGTCCAGGTTGAATTTCGAGTAGCAAAACAAATACGGAAAATAAGCTTCCTTCAACCAATTTAGATCGATTTCAACGACGGATTAAATCTCCGCTTACGCGTTAATAGCGCGAAATATATCGCGCAGTAAATGTCACAAATTGGCCAAACTGGTAATCTTCAAGCCCCCATAACTCTACAAAAAATGATCACAGGTGAAATTTTTTTTCAATTTTAAGCTAATATATTGCGCGTTAATTGTCCCAAATTGGTCAAAATGGCCAAAATGGCAATCTTTAAACCCTCATAACTTTACGAAAAATGATCACAGGTGAAGTATCTTTTCAAATCTAAGCTCAAGACAACAATACCTTTTGAATGATATTAAAAAAATCCGTCAAAAATTGCTAGATAAAAAGTCGAAATTTGTCTGAAGAAAAAAAACCCACCCCGAGCACAAATATTTCGTTACTTTCGTATCGAAAGTCGGAACAATAAATGCCTGCATTCCTGAGACAATTAGCCAACTTCTCTGGTTAAACATTTACAAACAAACATTTACGCTCCGAAGTTCCAAATGACCTGTGTTGTCTTCCATTTAAGAAAAACGATTCAGACGTTTTCATAATCGAGTCTACGGAAAAAAGAGTTTATCATACATTTTCCATTGAGAAAAAAATGTTTGAAAATTATTTTTTCAATCAATTTTTTTGCGAAGTTTATCTTAAATTAGTTTAAAACTCAAACAAAACGATTTGGGGCCAGTTTTAATTATATGAAAATAACTTCATCATAGAAAATTTTAGATTTTCATTTTTGAAATTATTTAATTTACATTTTTCAACAAAAAAAACTGAGGTTAAAACTTCGTAATTCTTCTCTTGGTTGCAAATTTGCTTCTGTGCTCAAATATACATTTTTGGGAAAAACAATTTATGGATTATTTAAGTCTAGAGCGTAGTCCAGGTTGAATTTCGAGTAGCAAAACAAATACGGAAAATAAGCTTCCTTCAACCAATTTAGATCGATTTCAACGACGGATTAAATCTCCGCTTACGCGTTAATAGCGCGAAATATATCGCGCAGTAAATGTCACAAATTGGCCAAACTGGTAATCTTCAAGCCCCCATAACTCTACAAAAAATGATCACAGGTGAAATTTTTTTTCAATTTTAAGCTAATATATTGCGCGTTAATTGTCCCAAATTGGTCAAAATGGCCAAAATGGCAATCTTTAAACCCTCATAACTTTACGAAAAATGATCACAGGTGAAGTATCTTTTCAAATCTAAGCTCAAGACAACAATACCTTTTGAATGATATTAAAAAAATCCGTCAAAAATTGCTAGATAAAAAGTCGAAATTTGTCTGAAGAAAAAAAACCCACCCCGAGCACAAATATTTCGTTACTTTCGTATCGAAAGTCGGAACAATAAATGCCTGCATTCCTGAGACAATTAGCCAACTTCTCTGGTTAAACATTTACAAACAAACATTTACGCTCCGAAGTTCCAAATGACCTGTGTTGTCTTCCATTTAAGAAAAACGATTCAGACGTTTTCATAATCGAGTCTACGGAAAAAAGAGTTTATCATACATTTTCCATTGAGAAAAAAATGTTTGAAAATTATTTTTTCAATCAATTTTTTTGCGAAGTTTATCTTAAATTAGTTTAAAACTCAAACAAAACGATTTGGGGCCAGTTTTAATTATATGAAAATAACTTCATCATAGAAAATTTTAGATTTTCATTTATGAAATTGTTTAATTTACATTTTTCAACAAAAAAAACTGAGGTTAAAACTTCGTAATTCTTCTCTTGGTTGCAAATTTGCTTCTGTGCTCAAATATTTATTTTTGGGAAAAACAATTTTTGGATTATTTAAGTCTAGAGCGTAGTCCAGGTTGAATTTCGAGTAGCAAAACAAATACGGAAAATAAGCTTCCTTCAACCAATTTAGATCGATTTCAACGACGGATTAAATCTCCGCTTACGCGCTAATAGCGCGAAATATATCGCGCAGTAACTGTCACAAATTGGCCAAACTGGTAATCTTCAAGCCCCCATAACTCTACAAAAAATGATCACAGGTGAAATTTTTTTTCAAATTTAAGCTAAAGACAACAATAGATTTGAATGATATACAATAATTTTTGACTAGTCAAAATGGCGAGTCAAAAAGTCGAAATTTGTCTAAAAAAACCTCCCCGAGCACAAATAATTTGTTAGTTCCGTTATGAAAGTCGAAACAACAAGCAACCGTTTAAACGCAAAGTTTACACATGACACTAAAAAACAGTATTGTCACAATATTAGTGTACTAATTTCAAGAAACTCCCTAATATTGTTAATAAAATTACAAAAAGATAGCTTGTATGTTGTTAACAACTAATTTCCATTCTATTTTTGAATCTAATAACCAGTTTTTTTTCTGATAGTTAACTTTGTAGGATGTCAAGTGACCATATATAAATTAAATAATGATTTTTTGCAGACAATTTTCTAAATTTTTGAATTTTTTTTCCGAAACAACTGCTCGGAGCAGTCTGTGATACTTCTAGATAACATACGAGCCGGCTCCTCATTTTTTAATGAAAACTCTATTGAGTGATGCAATCCAGAAAATTTCTTCACTTTAAATGCTGATTCGAACCGACATCTTCGCGTTTATATGATACATAAAAGTTCTTCTTTAAAACCATCAACTGAGAGAACATCAGAAGGTTATTTGCCAGTATGTTTTTCGGCGTCTCTGAATGAGAGTAAATTTTGGGTCTATTTAGTTTACATACATAAGGAAAACATTATCGAAGAAATCCATCTGAATTAGAAGAGAAAACAAATTTTACACTGTGTTAAAAATAGATTTATTGGCTTTCCTAAATTTTTGTCCAGAAAGCTTGAGTGAAAACTGTCAAAATGTTTGCTTTCACAGCTGGTTACGGTTTTGGTGAAACTTGAAACGAAAAGTGCTATAAGTATAGGAGACAACCATTTTAACAGCAACCGATTTTTTTCAGTGAGTAGTTTGTTCGTTTTGAAAAACTTAACGGACCATTTTAACAGCAAAGAGTTATGGTTAATTGAGTACACCGTCTGTTTGTCTGGCTATTTAGTTTCGACTGGAGAGGATGGTTCAAACCATTAGTTTGGTACTGATCTCAATCTCACTCTATTTTTTAGTTTCAATGGATCTAGACAAATAATGCTCAAAAATATTAAGGTTTGCAAAAAATATTTTTTAGATGCTCGTAAAGTCGTCGAACTAAGCATACAATAATTTTTTAGGATTTAGCTATACGAATAACTAAATGGTAAAAAAAAACTTCATTTTTCTATAAGTATCAAAAGCTAAAGCGAAAAATTTTAATACAAACGAAACTTCAAACGGTCGGCCTCAACCGGCGTTTACTGAAATTACAATAGTTTAATTTGCTTAAGAATACAACATTTTACAATTGTGTTTATTGTTTTTTTTTTAATTATAAAAATCAAACTTCAAAAAATCACAAATTGATTTTTCGTTTTTTTTTTGCGTTTCAATTTGTAACTTTGGAAACAATTTGTTTTATTTTTTTTTGCGTTCAATTTTTTTGCGATCAAAAGACCTTTTTGCTATTTCGTGTTTTCAGAATATAGTTGTTGTGCAAAAGTTTATGAACGCGTGATGCAGCCAGATAGGGTCACTAAGTGCAGAGTTCAAGGAATTTCCGATCTGGGGATGAAGGTGGGACTAAAAAAAAATTGGCAAATAACGTCAATATTTTTTGTTGTTCAATGAAGTTAAGTGTTTTTTTAATAAACTGGTAATTTATCTAGAAAAATGATATTTTTTGGATATCAATTTTTTTATACAAAGCTGACAAAAGTATATTTTCGTTAAGGTTTGTTGGACTACATAAGAGGCTGGCTTAAGATTAAAACGGTTTTGCTGGTAAAAGAACAATTAAGTTTGGTGCAATGGTTGATTGACTAAAAAATTAAAAAATTTAACTTTCGGGTAAAGGTTGCAAAAACATTTGCACCATAAAAATATATAAATAAATAGATCAAAAATTAAAGCAAAAATCAAAAATTGAGCTTCTAATAATTTTCTAGACCAAAATCTGACTGAATATTAAAAAAAAGCCAAATTTGGAGTTTGTTTCGGAGCTGTGTAATTTGCAATTCCTTAACAAGTAATGAGAAAAGTAGATGAGAGCCTAGCTTAGATCTTCAGCTTTCCGAGCGAACTTTTTCCTAATAACGGGATTGTTTTGGCGCTTGAACACCTTTCGGATATTTTTAACTGAAAGATCGAAAAAAGCCTTGAAAACCACTTTTGAGTGTTATTACCGTGCTGTAATCTTATAATTAGATTCATCCGTCTTATCTTTACTTTAAAAATGTGAGTCTCTAGTGGTTTCAGAGAAAACGACAAAAACGGCAACTAAATTTTGCAGATTTTATCTCTTGGATAAAAAATCTTTTGAAAGTTTCTGTCCGGATGAACTTTTGGTGATGCAGACTTTTTTCTTAATGCTGATATCATCACTTTTATTTTATTCCATGGTGATTGCTTTTATTGCAAGTTCCGATGATAGTTTTTATGTTTACTGCTGATGGTTGCTTTTAATATAAATAATGGAATGATGACTTTTAGTTTGTTTTGATTGCTGACGTATAGTAAATCAGCAGATGAGTAAGTTAATCAAAATTCTTCTCAGCTCAGAAAAAACAAGATTTTTTTTGCGCAATTAACGAAATGAATAACCAAACAAAGTCAATTAAATTAATGGGAAAAACTTAAAATACATCTTGTTAATTTTTTTGAAGTCACTATATTTAAAAACACAAAGAAAACTCAACAGTCAACAAAAAATTAAAAATTCAACAGCTTGATACTAAAGTTATCAAATTGCCCCTAAATTACGTAATCTAATGATGAAATGCAATTTCCCCTCACAAAAAGTAGAACAAAAAGCGGTACCCGCGACTGTGCCCACATAAGCCATTCTTTTTAAATTAATTTGGAAGAATGCTCCGGACTCTGCTTGTTTTGATTTGGAGGGGCGCTATGTTTTGCCATTTATCTCTGGTTTTTTAAACAACAATAAGATTTTAAAAAAATACTTTTGAGCTTTTTTCTACAAATGTGATTTTACAGCTTTCGTTTTTTAAATTTAGAATCTGTTGTCTCCAAAAAGCCCTTTAAAACGTTTTGGTTTTATTCAACTAAAAAGAGACTGCTCAAGCTGCTGCAACTTTCTATGTGAGCTGTTAGGCGTTCAGATTACTTCTATGAGGTCTTCTAAGTTAATGGCAAACCAACGCTTTGAAGACAATTTTCTAGGGTTTTTACCTTTGTACAAAAAAAGTTTCATCCATAATAAGTCAAAGTTTGAGGTGTGAAACTCCAGTTTTTATACAGATAACGACATAAACGTTAAAAGACTTAGGAGTTTAAAAACTTACAAATAATGAAAGTAAACAGAGACACAAAAAGAAAAACATCGTTCAACGCCGTTCGACACCATGAATTGTGCAAAAATATTGTAATCTGCTGACAAAATTCATTTTTCACAAAAGCGGGTTCAACTAATGAAATACGGCATTGACATCAGTGGTTTTTCAAAAAAAAAGTTTTCTAGAACTTTTGAACTTTTTTCTAAACATTGTGATTTTTGTACTCCTCTCTCAAATTTAGTGTATATTGGTGCCAACAGCGTTTTAAAGATTGTTAGGTTCTCTCAATCAAAAAATTATGCCTTAGGTTAGTGCCGACGTGGGATTCTTGGCTCGCTACCTACGAAATTGATTTTTATAATTAACATGCTTAAATATAATAATTAAATAATTTGCCGATTCTCGAGGTGTCAAAACAAAACTTTTTTTCATTTATTCTGCAGAGCAAAATAGGCAAGCGGCAAGCATTTTTTGACATGCAAAGCAGAATATAAGCCCAGCTGAGCTATGCTCAGCCATTGTCATGTTTGAAATTAGCTTTTTCTTTTGCCTACTGTTTTTTTGGTTGGATAAAAGGAGAATCTGCTAAAATATAGTTTTGCTGAAAGGCCTAGCCTTCTTAAACTGGCGCAATGAATGTTCGCTTTTTATCAAATCAAACAAAACTTTTAAACAATACCTATACAAAAATCTAAGAGCTTCAATTTTATTTTTTATCACACACAAGATTTTCTTCAAATACCGTTTGCGCCCAGTGGCGTACGCAATATAATTTGAGGTGATATATTTTTCAACAAGGAACAAATTAATTTTCCGAATTTTTTCTCAAAACTAAGCAAAAACTCAATTTCGCCAAAAAAAGAAATAATAAGCACGAAGACGATTTTTGAAATTATAGGCAAACAAGGAAGGTTTCAGACATTTTTCGAAGGTTTTCATTAAAAACAGCGGTTTCTTGGCACCAGATCCTCCCTGAGACTTTGTGTAAAGTGGCAACAAAGACGTATGAAGAAAATTTTTAGAATTGATCGACGAGAAACCGATGTCGTACATTCATACTAAGAAGGGGGAGGAGTCATAATCATCAATTGAATTCTCAACTATTTTTATGCTGCGCCGTTTTTGAAAATTTCTTGGCAGTCAAGCGACTAACTAATTAAAACCAGTCTGCTCGTATCAAAGCGAAACTCTGAAAGTTTCAACTGCCTTTTAAGATCTATTGAGCAATAACATGAAACAAATTAAATGTAATAAATTAAAGTTCAAATTTTTTTAAAGATGAGATTTTTGTGAAAAACATCCCCCCACACGCCATAAAAAGTACAAAGTGATAGATTTCGCTCCCATTAACGAATCGACTTGGCAAATAAGCTTCTTTCAACCAATTTGGAACGAGTTTTAAGACCGATTAAATCTCCGCTCACGCGCTAATGGAAACATTTTACATCTTGTTATTCCCCTTCACAGTTTTTATCCCCTTTTTTCTAATCAGGGGCGGATCTAGGATTTTCTCGAAGGGGGGCGGATTTTCAAAAAAATTCGAAATTTTGTCGACCTTTTCTTAGGTCGATCAAATTGATTTTTTGAGCTTTTCCAAAGGACCGTTTTGTCCCTATTTTGGCCAAATTTTCTGCGCCGCAGGCAAAATTTTGAAAAATAGGCCAAAAAAGGCGTTTTTAGGCACTTTTTGGAAAATTTTGACCGAAAAATTGAGTTTTTTCCGTGCGCGCTACCCCCTCAAAATTAGTATATATTGGCACCTTCCGCCCCCCCCTCCCTAAATCCGCCCCTGACTCTATTGGCGTTCAGAGAATAGGGTTTTGCCGCAGGGTATTCGCGTACTCGTTATGAGATCGTCTTTTCTATAAGAATGCCTTCAACAAATTATAAGCCGCTCGTGATGCGTTGTTGATGCAATTAAACCCACAATATGATGTTGCTTATGAGTTGAGCTGTGCTTATCCATAAACCGGACATAATATTGTCTTAACGAAGAGCTTACATGCAGTTAATGTCATAAATTTACCGGTTTAGATAACTTTATTATAAATTTTTTGAGACCGACAATTAGCATCAGGATTCCGTCCAACAAAATACACTTCAATGACACATTTAGAATATATTTAAAGGCGCAAACGCGAGTTGAGGACCGTGCAAGAATAACTCCAAAATTTCAGGTCATTTGGACGAGCAGTTAGCACAACCGTCTATCTAAAGGCAGGTAGGGGTTCAATCCCCGCCAGGAGTTTTTTCCTATCTAGAAAAAGCCTAAATCTAGCTAATTTTTGATCAAAATTACGAGGAGAAATAACAAATATTAAGTAAATCCCTGCTCTAATTGAACATTTCATAGATATTTTTTTACCAAAAACTTAAATCAAACACTAAGAATTTTAGGTCAAATCTCAAGAATTATTTACGGGTACGGGTTCCGCAATTTGTTTTCGTTTTTTTTCTCTTTGATCGTTCCAACAAACTTTTAACATGTTTAAAGACTTGTCTCTGGATTCAAAGACATACAGACACGAAATTATGCGCCTATCTAGTGTACAGTTTCGCCTCATAATGTAGATTATCCAAAAATTCATTTCACTTTTTCTTGAATTTTTTCTGAAAATTTTTTAAACCAAGTGGTAGTGGCTTGTTGGAGAAATTTTTGTATGCAAAAATATACAAACTATAAGAATATTAATTTCCTGCTTTCCTGAGACCATTAGCCATTTCTGGAATTAAATGTTCGCAAACAAACAATGATGCTCCGAATTTCCAAATAGCCTGGGTTGTCTTCCATGCACGAAAAACAATTCAATCAATTTCATAAGGAGTCCATAGAAAAAAATGCTTGTCATAGAGTTTTCAACGAAAAAAACGTTTGAACAGCCCTTTTCAATCGATTTTTTTTTTCAAAATTTATCTTAAATTAGTTTACAACTCAAACAAAGCAAATTGAGGCCAGTTTTAATTATATGAAAGCAACTTTATCATAGACAATCTTAGATTGAAAAAATGCTTATCATACAATATAAATATGAAAATTGTTTAATATGCGTTTTTCAAAAAAAAATGAGGTAAAAATTTCGTAATTCCTTTCTTGGTGCAAGCTTGCTTTTGTGCTCGAATATACATTTTACGAAAAAAAAACTTTTTGAATGCAAAAATTGACTTGTGTTTTTAGCGTAGTCCAGGTTGAATTCCAAGGAACAAATCAAATACGGAAGTTTTTTTTAACCAACTTAGATGTAATTAAACGACGGATTGAAAATCGGAACAACAATCAAATGTTTAAACTCAGAGGTTACACATGACACTAAAAATAGTACTGTCACAATGTTAGTGAACTAATTTCAAGAAGCTCCCTGATGTTCTTAATAAAATTATGAAAAAATAGCTTGTATATAGATAACAACTGATTCCCATTTTTATTGTTGAATCGAATAACCAGTTTTTGTTCTGATATTTGACTTTGTAGGACGTCAAGTGAACATTTATAAGTTTAAAAATGATATTTTACAAATTTCTTGATTTTTGAATTTTTTCCCGAAACAACTGTGCTCGGAGCAATCTGTCATACTTTTAGACAACATACGAGTCGGCTCCTCATGTTTGAATGAAAACTCAGTTGATTGATGCAATCCTGAAAAACTCTTCACTTTAAATGCTGTTCGAAGCCGACATCTTCCTTTAAAACTCATCGCGTTTATATGATACATAATTGTTCTTCTATAATACCATCAGCTGAGAGAGCATCAGAAGATTATTTGCCAGCTAATTTTGCGGCGTATAAGAATGAAAATAAATTTTGGGTCTATTTATTTTCCATACAAAAGGAAAATGTTATCGAGAAATCCAACTGATTTAGAAAAGAAAACAAATTTTACGCTGTGGTAGAAATAAATTTATGGGCTTTCTTAAATTTTTGTCCAGAAAACTTTTGTGAAATACGTCAAATTGTTTGCTTTTAAAGCTGGTTACGGTTTCGATGAACTTGAAACGAAAATTGCATTAAGTATAGGAGACAACCATTTTAACAGCAACCGACTTTTTTCAGTGCATAATTTGTTCGTTTTGAAAAATTTATCAAGGGTTAAATTTTGACCAATTTAATAGCAAATACTTTGATATAGTGCACCGTCTGTTTGTCGGGCTATTTAGTTTCGACTGGAGAGGCTCGTTCAAATTCTTAGTTTGGTACTGACCTCAATCTTACTCTACTTTTTTAGTTTCAATGGATCTAGACAAATACTGGTCAAAAGTTTTAAGGTTAGAAAATCCTTTCTTTTTTAGATGCTTGAAAGTCGTGGAAATTACAAAATTTTCTTAGGATTTAACCATGCGAATAATTAAAGGGTAAAAAAACCTTCAACCTTTTTTAAAAGTATCAAAAGCTAGAAAGTGAAAAATTTAAGCGAAACTCCAAACGGTCGGCCTTAACCGGCGTTTACTGAAGTACAAAATTTATTATTTAGACAATTGTATTTAAAGTATGCTTTTATAAAGAAAAATCAAATTTCAAAAAAATCTCAAATAAAAAACACGTTTTGAATTTTTGTTTTTTTTTCGTTTATTTTGTAAGCTTTGGGTACAACAAGTTGTTGCAAGCTTGTAAGAATTTTGCTATTTCGTGTGCTCTGAATCTAGTTGTTGTGCAGAAATTTTTTGATGCGTGATGCAGATGCAGCCAGATAGGGTCATTAAGTGCAGAGTTCAAGGGATTTCCATTGTGGGGATGAAAGTGGACTGAAAAAAAATTGATTTGTTAATAGGAGCACAATCTATCACTTTCTACTTAATATGACGTGTGTCATCTATCACTTTCTACTTAATATGACGTGTTTATTTTTCGTTTTATTTTTTTTTGTTAATATTCAAATTGTCCATGTTATTGCTGCTTCATATACCTTAAAACACAGTCGGAACATTCAGGGCTTCACCCTGATACGAGCAGTCTTGTATTAAATAATGCTTATTGATAAATCTCACATCCTCAAATACATTTGGGATATAATTTCTTTGATCAAGTGTTATAACAGTAATAGTATCCGGCCAAATTGATTTCCTGAGCTCTCCCAAATCTCTATAAAGACCCCAGTTTTGACCAAATGTTTTGCGCCGCAGGCAATTTTTTTGAAAAAACAGACCAAAAAAGCGTTTTTATGTACTTTTTGAAAGATTTCGACCAAAAAATCGCGTTTTTTCGGCGCGCGGTCCCCCGTCAAAACTAGTAAAAATTGACGCCAATGGCACTTTTAGAAAAATTTTAGGGTCAGTCAGCCAACATGGATATCTCAAAATAGTACAAAGGGGGACCCCTTGGGTCCTCAGGGGGTCGAATCCCTGAAGGGAGCGTCGCCCCCCCCCCCAATCCGCTACTGTAACAAAGTTTTTGAAAAACGATACGCTTTTTGAAAAGAAACAAGCAAAATACAAAATTACTTTTTCCTCAAGTGGTGATTATTGGCTTCATATTTTAAGTGCAGCCTCATTATTTTATGTTTAAGAAGAAAAGAAACTAAAATACTTTTGTTCATTATCACGAGATCAGATTGAAAGAAATGACTGTTCGTCAAACTACTTTAACAGGATTTCTGATGGTACTCAACATGAGACTGGACAATAAACGTCATGAAACAATTGAACTGGACCTGCTAAAACTCATTCGTTTATTTGACATCTCAAAAAAGGGCCGATTTAGGGGGAGGGGCTGGCGGGTTGCGGTTTTGGTAGGTTTTTTATCATAGTATAAGTGGAAGGCTCGAAGCTCGGGTCCATCTTTTCCTTTTTACGGCATTTTTGGCGCTATTCTCCTGCGCAAAAGACCGAATGCGCAAAAATTTGCAACAAATCATCGCTCTTTGAGCCATCCAAAACTGACTGAGTCTTTTGCTTACTTTTTCCCGAAATTTTGGAAAATGAGATCTGATTGGTTCAAAAAAAATTTGCGCATTCGGTTTATCGTGCATGAATGATTCCCCATCATAATTTAACAGTGGGAGAGTGCGTTCAACAGTGTCGAAATACTACAGTGCCACAACTTAAAATAAGTTCAACAGTGACAAAAAAACATGATAATTGAATATTCTGATTTCTTCTTGAGAATTTTTACAATATTGAGTGAATACTGTTTTGATTTGAGGCAAAACGGAGACGAAGTTTAGACAATTTTTAAGCTAATTGTTTGTTCCGCGCTTGGGAAACTTTTATTTTTTTGACACTTTTCATCAATCAAACTGAATAAAACAATTCAGTTTATTATTCAGAGTACATTTTGTGTCGCCTTCTTCCGCGCTTGTTTTAAATGTGAAGGTCCAACGTACCGAAAAGTCAGTTTGCTTAAAGTGCGGAAAAAAAACTTTGTTTTTGATTTTTTGTATATTTCTTTTCACAACAATCAAAGGGGTAAAAAAAGGCATAAGCAATTCTTTCTAGTAGACAATCAGGAAATTCTTAACTTCACTTTACGGAGCCTTTGTCTGATGTGAACAAAATTGAGACTTAGGCAAAAAAACAGGCAGCGGTTAAAGACAAAATAAGTTTTTAATGAGCTGAAATGCTTTAGCGCTTGACAGTATGCGCTATAAACTTTCGGCAAACTGGCATACTTGATAGCTTCGGCAAACTGACCGTTCAGCATTGACATGCCACCATTTTTAGTCCAATTAGTTTTCACTTACTTGATTGAGTAAAAACAATATTCAAAATAATCTTTAACCCTGTTGTACTTCGGCATTGTTTTCATGCCTTTTTACGGGGGCTATTCTCATGCGCGAAGGACCGAATGCACAAAAATGTTTGAGCAATCAGTTGATTTTAAACTCAATAGCACCGACTGAGTTTATCTCTTGATTCGTTCGAATTGTTCAAATACTGAGCCAATTGGCTGACAAATTTTTGCTCATTCGGTCGTTGGGTCGTTCGCGCATAAAGGAGTCACCCATGTTTCACAGTTAAAAAATTTTTTCATAATTTTCTTCAAATATTTGAGTTCGTTTCTGAAATTATATTCGTTTTCGAAAAGAGTAAACACTTTATTTTCTCAGAAGTCAAAGAAAAAAATAACCAGAAAAACGGTTGGAATGATTATTGAAACAACTTTTTTCGTTTATTTCAATTGTGTCAAAATCAGGTGCAAGCTATGATCAAAAGTATTTGTTTGAAGTTGGAAAATCTACCAACAACCACTTCAGCTTACAGATTTCTGCCTCAAAACTTCACACAAAATGTACCAAAAGTGACCGTGCTCAATAAGTTGATGTAGCTTGGTAGCGTACTGACAAGAAGTGCACTTAATTCTACCCCAGGAAAACAACTAAAATTGCCAATTCCGATTCCACAAAATAAATTCTTCACAAAAACAATTCTTTAGACTGATGACTCGGCTGTCAAGCGTATTCATGGATAAATTATGAGCCGAAAGCTCTTTATCAAAATAAACTAGTTTTTTATTAGTTAAGAGTCATCATTTGATTGACTGATGGACTGGATTGATGTAGCTAAGGTAGACTCCGGCAAAAAAAATTGCAGGCAGTATTTAGTTTTCCTTTTTTTTTTTTCATTCAGTCGAAATTCCGTCAAAAATTTATCATAGTTTATTCAGTTAATTAATGGGATGAGATTATGCGTCTAGTTTGAAAATTTCCACGCGCCCAACCCATTTATTTAATAAGAAAAATTAAAAGCTTGGAAAACATTCAAAAAAAACATTGAGGATTGTAAATTAGATTCGTTTTAGCAGATGCTCTCAGAGAGTACCATATAAATGCCATTTGCAGTGCCACCATTATTGCCATTTAATTTATTCATGAGGTGGTAAAGTGGAGGTAGCCGCCGTGACCATTTCACAAAAAACAGGCAGCTGAATAGTCTTAAGTAAGTGCCATAGAACGTCATTTCTGGCCTGTTTTGTCAAAAAAAATGCTTGCGAAGAAACATTTATAGCTAAAATCAGTAGTATGCCGAAGTGGGTGATCAATTCCCCCCCCCCCACACTCCTCAGTTCTGGTTCCCACAATTTTCCAGAGGATCCCCCCTCTGGTATATTCATTTTTAGCTGGCCAATATCTAAAATTTTCTTAAGGCGCCAATATAAGTAAATAAGACGTCGGAGCGCGCGCAGAAAAAACCCAATTTTGAAAGTGCTCAAAACATCATTTTTAGCCTTGTTTTTAAAAAATCTGTCTGCGGCGAGAAAAATTTTCGCAAAACCGGGTCCTTATAGTTTTTTCGGAGAGCTTGGAAAATCAAACTGGTCGACCTAAAAAAAAGTTCGACAAATTTTTCAATTTTTTTTTTCAAACCCCCCCCTAGAAAAATTCCTGCGCACGCCACTGGTTAACATGGTCTGTTTAGGGATTTTGCAGAGCTCTTAAAAAATCAAAAAGACTAATTTAAAAACATTCAATTCCCTTTTCGCAGTCAAAAATTTATGCGCACGCCACTCCTCGCCGCTATATTTCATTTTCTTTGAAGATACTTTTTCTCAAAAAAATGTTAAAACATGATCGACGGTTTTGTTTGAAAACTTGAATTTTAATCTTTAGAAGTTTTTGACGCTCCGCGGAATTATGGGTCTGGGAAATTGCCAGTTTGGAACAAAAAACGCGCGATATCGATCAATCTTTTAATGCATAAGAAGCTTAATAACCCAGCTCTAATGCTATTCCAAATTGAATTCAGTTGAGCTACTTGGTCGTGTCAGTCTTAAATTCCAGTATAGCCCTTTTTGGTTTATTGGTCCATTGGTCCAAATAACAGTTTTTTTTTATTAAAAAAGTGAAGTTTTCAATTGAGGCATTAACAGCTATAAAGCATTAACATTTGAGGCATTAGATTATGCAATCCAGGAACAAAAATTCGAAGCCATAATATGTTTCAGTTTAATAAAAAAGACATTTTTACGCAATTGATTTTCAAAGTCATTATTATCTGGCTAAGTGAAGAGCATACGATACGTCATTCAGAAGAGCATACGATACGTCATTTAAATTTTCATATATTTAAAAACAAACTGATCTCTAAATGAAGTTGTGCTTCATTCAGATAGTGCAATTTTTCCCAATATATCCAGCATCGTTTGTATTTACTTAACAATCACCCCCCCCCCCGCCCCCCGTCCCCCTATTGTATCTACTGAAGAATCTCCACCCCTGTAAATTAAACGAGAAAATTCGCACTAGAGCGTTGAACGTAAATTGAAATTTTGCTGCATTCTGATTGGTCAAAAATTCGCTGCAAGTAATCTACTTAACAATCTCCCCCTCCCTTTCTTGGAAAAGGGAGGTTGTTAAGTAGACCCCATCGTTTTTCTAGCAACTATACCACTTGGTGTAGACTTCATGGCCTTAATTCTAAACCAAATGGGTTCTACGTTTCTAAAATTTGCCATACGAGTACTGACTGTATTTCCTTGCAACATTATTCTAAATGTGTTGCGTTTTTTGAACATGAGCAAAAAGGGAACGTTTCCAAAAAAACTTGCTGAGGATTTATGGAACAACATAGAACCTGATTCTATACGGCGTCTTCAAAACTATTTAATTTTTGAAGAACTCTAATTTTTGAAGAATGGCTGTTTTTACTTTGTTTTAAGGTCTATGGACCAAAAAATAACATGAAAAAAATCAATGTAATAAAATGAAAAGAAAAAACATTAAAATTTGATATTTTTGGCGAAAATCATCCTCCCACACGCCATATACAAACTGATGAATTTCTCTCATTGTAACAAATCAATTGTGGCAAATAAGCTTCGTTCATCCAATTTGGAACGGTTTCTTTGAAACAATTAAATCTCCGTTTACGTGTTGATAGCGCCAAATATATCGTGCGATAGTTGTCCCAAATTGGCAAAAATGGTAGTATTTAAGCCCTCATAACTTTACGAAAAATGATCACAAGTGAAATACCTTCTCAAATTTAAGCTCAGGATAACACTACTTTTTGAATGATATAAAAAGAATTCAGTCAAAAATGGCTAGTTAAAATGTCGAAAATTGTCAGAAGAAAAAAAACCTACCCCGAGCACACATAATCCATTACTTTTGTATCGAAAGTCGAAGCAATAATTGCGAATGCAAATTTTTCCTTGCTCTGATTTCAAATATTTTTTCAATCCTTGATTGTTTTTGACATTCTTTTTGTCAATTTTTGACAAATGATTCGATTAATCATCTATGCAACATTTCCGGCTAAGAAACTTAATCGTTCTATATCTGTCAGTGACAATTTTGGATGGTTGACCCGATTAATCTTGGCCCCGAAAAAATTTCGAACTCTGAATCGATCATTTGGATAGATAGCATGATACCGTATTAAAGCATTATTGTTACAAAAAACACTTTGTGAAAAAACTGTGCAATGTTATTTTGTATGAAAAACTTGAAATGATTACCATGACATAAAATGTTTGAGCTAACAGCGCTGCATCTTTTAAGTTTGAAAGATGCAGCGCTTTGGTACATTTTAAGAAATCCATTCGGTACTTTTTAAGAAATCCATTTTTTGCCGATCCAGTTTTTTTAAAGGCACCAATATCTACTAATTTTAAGGGGGAGCGCGCGCCGAAAAAGCGCGATTTTTTTATTAAAGTTTTTCAAAAAGTGCTTAGAAAATCTTCTGGAAAATCCGCCCCCTCCCCTCAAGAAAATTCTAGATCCGCCCTTGCTTCCTTTAGATTGGTTTCATGCTTAAGTTGAGAAAAAAGTATTTTTATGCGCTGAATAAGCAAAGTTTTTCAAGTTGCTTTTCAACCCCCAACAATTATTACACCCCCGCAAGTATTACGACAGCAAACTTTGAAAGAAAACAAAAATGCTCGTATATCAGGAAAACCCTGAAAGTTTCGACTGTTCCCTAAATGATATCAAAAAGTTGATAGTAAAGAAAAAAATAAAAACTAAAAATATTCGATAAGATCAAACAACAAGTGTGCACTTTCAATTTTTACGAAATTTTTAATTTAAGACGCACAATTAGGTCGCCTCAGTCCAATTTTAAACGATTTGTTTTTTTTTGGGTTTTTTGGTCATGCGGGATATTTAACCATTCATAATAAAGCGTAAATTGTTTTCACAGTCAAGTTGAATTAGTCTAGAAAATAGCAAATGTCAAATTTGCCAAATCTAAATCTGCGAAAAAAAGTGAAAGGAAATTTTTTTAACATTTGAACTTATGATTTTGATATCTTGAATGGGGCATATACATTTTCGGTAAAAATTATTTTTTCGATCGCAAAATTTTTACTCAATAAAAAAATTCACTTAGCATAGGTACTCTGCCTAAATTGGAAATCAGAACAGAAAGCTTGTTCAGCAATAAATTATCATTTTTTGGGACTTTCGAAAAAACTCACGTAATACTTGTGCCCCGGGTGGTGTTTTTGTAAACAACTATGATTTTTTAAAAACTTTTCACAACATTTTTCTCCAATCAGATTTTTCAAAAATGACTCCACGACATTTTTCTACAGTCACTTTTTTTTGTGAAGTAATAGGGCTTTGCAAGTTTTCAATTTAGCTACGTGAACGTAGATAATGCGCAAAGTAATTCAACCAATTGAAACATAGAACTAAACTATTCTAAATCCAAACAAGACTGCTCGTATCAGGGCGAAGCCCTGAATGTTCCGACTGCCTTTTAAGGTTTATGGAGCAGTAATAACATAAAAAAAAACTAAATGTAATAAAACAAAATGATTTTTTAAATCATCACCCCACACGCCATATAATGTACAAAAGAATAGATTTTGCTCCTTGTAACAAGTCAATTATGGCAAATAAGCTTCTCTCATCCAATTTGGAACAATTTCTCAAAACTCATTAAATCTTCGCTTACGCGTTAAAAGCGCGAAATATATCGCGCGTTAATTGTCCCAAATTGGCCAGAATGGCAATCTTTAAACCCCCGTAACACAAATAAAATATCTTTTCAAATTTAAGCTCAAGACAACAATATCTTTTGAATGATGTGAATAAAAAAATTCCGTCAAAACTTCTAGTTAAAAAGTCAGAAATTTCTCTGAAAAAAAAACCCATACCGAGCACAAATATTCCGTTACTTTCGTTACAAAAATCGAGCAAAAATTTTTTTGTTACAACATGAAGCACCCAGCGAAATTTCTTCAACTGGACACGGTTCGCTAAAAGATATTACACCATTTCAAAGCCTATTAAAATATTAGTGACATCTTTTGAAATGAAACCACATAAAACCAAACAAGACTGCTCGTATCTGGGCAAAGCTCTGAATGTTCCGACTGCCTTTTAAGGTCTATGGAGCAGTAATAGAATAAAAAAATTAATTGTAATAAAAAAATGAATTTTTTTTTTAAATTTTTTTGGGAAAATCATCTCCCCACACGCCATATAATTTAGAAAGTGATAAGTTTCGCTCCTAGTAATAAATCAATGATGGCAAATAAGTTTCTTTCAACCAACTTGGAACGATTTCTAAGACGGAATAAATCTGCGCTTACGCGTTAATAGCGCAAAATATATCGCGCGTTAATTGTCACAAATTGGCCAAAATGCCAATCTTTAAACCCCCATAACTTCACGAAAAATGATCACAGGTGAAATATCTTTTCAAATTTAAGCTCAGAACAACAATACCTTTTGAATGATATATATAAAAAAAAGTATGATATAAAAAAAAACAAGACTGCTCGTATCATGGTAAAGCCTTGACTTTTTTGTATTTCCCAAACATCGATCAGGAATTTTTTTTAAATGAGAATTTTTTTGTAAAGGTTTCTTAAAAAAGTGAAATTTTTCTTTGTTTTTCTGTACTCTTAGTAGATATTGTTTTTTCTTTGTTTATTTTTTAGTGAAGCGTACCAAGTGAAACTTTTTGCTTCTGGTGACACAATAATAAAAAAAATTAGCTCTTATTAGTTTGTAACCAGATGCAAAATATACAGTGTTATCATATCTAATATCAATTTGTTCGACTGCTTTATCAATTTTCAAAACCAAATACTTCTTCAATGGATTGAAAGGGTAATTTGAATCTTCAAGGCTTTGACCTGGTATGAACAATTTTGTTGTCAGTTTTTGAGCGCATAATATTCTTATAGCGAGCAAACATTTGCTATATTTAGAATTACTTAAGGAGATTCCTATTGAAAGAACAAGATAAAAGCACATATAGAATTACAAAAGGTGCATGAATGTTACCCAACTTTCCATTTATTGGGTTGAGAAGGGATGGAAAGGTATTTAAAGATCATATCATAAGCACTTTTTCGTTTTATTGCAGGTCATACGTGTATCCATAAATGGAATTACAAAGAGTTTCGGTTGTCAAGCGAATCTTTTTCCTCAAACTAGTTATTGCGCACAAACGGAATTCGCTATCAAAAAAACATAGAACAAAATTTCGCCTCTGTTTTTTGAAATTTTTTTATGGGTAATGCATGTCATGCATTTTTCCACAAAAGTTGTATGTAAAATTTTTTGATCAAAAACATTTTCGATGAAACGCTTATTTCATGTAATAAAAAGTGTCATATATTTGGTTTATTTGAGATTTGAACCTTTTAGAATAATTTTAAATTATATTTCAATGGAAAGAGTGCTTGTCACACAATTTCCCTCTATGCTATAGGTACGTCAAATCTTTTTTCCAAAGACTCCATTATGAAACAATATGACAAAAAACAGAGCAATATGCAACAAACATCAGAGCAATCAGCAAATCTAGTCTAAGATCTGTTTTGATGAACAAGATTTTTGCGATAATAGACAAAAGCGTAGTATGTTTGAACAAAAGTATTGGTGTTGCATATTTTTAGATAGGTTGATATACAGATGACATAAAAAAAAAGTTTCAGAATTTTTTTTTTTCAACGTGAAAAAGGTCCTTCAAAAATTTTTTGAAAATTTTTTTTAATTTTTATGCAAATATCAGATTTCTGTCTGACCAGGACAATTCAACTTTTCAAGAACTACTTTCAAGTGGCAATTTCTGTTACCACCAGTGCTTAAATTTAAACATAACCAAGTCACGGGGACCCAAATTGTGCTATATTGGCCAATTTTGGATATTTTAATTGCGCAATTTTGTTTCTGGTAACATGCCGGATGTGACTTAATTACTCACATTTACTTCAATTTAAAGAAAAATTAACTTCAACCTTTGTTTAAAAATCATTTTTACGTTTTCCTACAACAATTGTTTTGGGGTCAATTAAGGGCAAGCGGAGCATTCAGAACTTCGCCGTGATACAAACAGCTGTTTCTTAATATGGCCACAAATAAAAACTCTTATAGAAAGATACTGTTAAAAAATGAAGCAGAGAAAATCGCTTATCATTTGTACTGCTCCCGTAAATTTAGGTAAAAATATTGCCAGTCAATGAAAGTTTCAAGTTCGAAGGAGAGTTATGATTTTTGTTCCGACTTTCGTAACGAAAGTAACGGAGTGTTTGTGCCCCGGTGGGTTTTTTTCTTCAGAAAAATTTTTGACTTTTTAACTAACCATTTTTGACGAAAAGTATTTTTGTCCTGAGCTTAAATTTGAAAAGATATTTCACCTGTGAGCATTTTTCGCAAAGTTATGGGGGTTTAGAGATTGACATTTTTGCCAATTTGGGACAATTAACGCGCGATATATTTCGCGCTATTAACGCGTAAGCGAGATTTAATCCGTCCTAGAAATCCTTCCAATTTGATTCAAGGAAGCTTATATGCCATAATTGATTGGTTAATAAGAGCAAAATCTATCACTTTGTACTTAATATGACGTGTGGTTGGATGTTTTCACAAAAAATCTTAATTTTTTTGAAACAAAATTTAAATTTTTTTAATTACAATTCAACTTTTCATGTTATTACTGTACCATAGATCTTCAAAGGCATTCAAAACAGGGCTTCGCCCTGATACGAGCAGTCTTGTTTTCATCGAAAACAAAATGGAACAGAGCATTGGCTCAGATAAGAAGCAGTGAAAAAGTGGCTAAACTTGGAAACAAAAAAAATAATCGATACCTTCCGATTGGTATGAAAAAATACATCAAAGTATCATTTGGATCGTCGATTTTCGAAAAAATTCAGCTCGGCGTGGTTTTTTTCTCCAGACAAATTTCGATTTTTTAACCAAAAAAATTTGAACGTTTCTGATATCAACAGAAAACTATTGTTGTCATGAGCTGAAACATACAAAAAAGTATTTACTCTTTTATCATTTTTGTAAATCTATGAGAGTTTAAAGATAGTCAAATCGGCTAATATGAGTTAAATATATAACTCGTGCTAACAACTCGTAAGATTTGATCCGTCTTAGGAATGGTTCCAATATAAATTGAGTCATATCTATTTGGTCTTTTTAATGTTAGCTGTTAGCTAATTTTGCAAAGTTTATCAATTTGTATCTCACATAGATTGAGTGGGATAATTTAAAAAAAAGTGAACTCTTTTTTCATTTTTTTGGAAATTTCACAGATTTTTTTAAATGAACCGTTAGTCCAGATTTCTTAAATTCCAGACCTTACATTCAGATCTCCGCATTGGTACGAGCAATAATCCTTTAGTTATAAAGCAGCCCATACTTGATGCAGTTAAGGCAAGCGTTATCGCCAACCTTGATTCCTCGGTAGTTACCTGGACTTTAAGCCATGTTTTCATCGATCTCACATATTTTGCATTGGATTTTAGATTTTGTAAAAAGTTGCGAAATGAAAAATCTGATGAAATCGAAAAAAAAAATGATTTAAAACTAAGAAATGACTTTTGATATATGAATATTTTCTGAAATTTTTGTTTGCTGAAAAGCCTCCAGACTAACATCAAAGTTTTGAAAAGGTGCAAACAAATACAATTTATCATTACAAATCGATAATATAGTCTCTACGAGGCCAAACTGTGCATTCTGCGCATTGTATACGGATTCCACAACAGGTCAAAATCAGATTTTTTGCGGAATCTACATCATTGCTTTTTTTCTTTGATCTTCTTTGCTCTTCTGGAATCCACAAACAAACAATGACGCATTTGTATAGTTAAAGTGAGCAGTTGCGGATTCCGCAACTGTAGGCGGAATCCGCAAAGTGAAAGTGGAATCTGCAAATTGTAAGTGGAATCCGTATTTTATTTGCGGATTCCGTTTACATGTATGTACAAATGTAGTAGCGTTTAAAAAATAATATCTTATCTTTTAATTGCATGATTTGATTTCATTAGAATAGGAATTTACTAGATCAGTGTTTGGGATTAATGGAATCCCAATTACTGACCAGTAATTAGGATCGATGAAATCCCAAATACTGAAATAATTCGACGATTTGCTATGCGTTGGGTTTCTAATCACTTCACCTAATGACTCCAAATATTGAATTTATTCCAATTTTTTTTTTCATATTATTTCAATTTTTGGGAGTCCATCAATTTGGCGATATGCTATGAGTTGTGTTTCCATACCTTCTCAACACAATAACTACAATTACTGAATTTATTCGGCGTTATGCTTCGAAAATCAGTATTTGGGATTGACGCCATCCCAAATACTGACCCAATTTGGCGATATGCTGTCCGTTGTATTTCCATACACTCTCAACACAATGAATCCAAATATTCGGTGTTATGTTTCCAAAATATTAAAAGATGACATCCACCAATTTAGGTAACCAATGTTTTGAAACTTGTTTGTGGATTCCGCTGACAATGGCTAAGTCCTTGCTTTTAAATTCCGCATTGCCAGAGATAAGAATTCCAGCTCTAGCTTTTAATTGTTCATATGCATGTTCAGCATTGAACAAAATTCGGAATCCACTTACAGTTTGCGGAATCCGCTTACATTTGCGGATTCCACTTACGTTTTAGGGAATCCAAACAACTAGCTATATTCGCTTGTTGCGGAAGCCGCGACACAACAAATGTGCCGACAAATTTTACGTTACACTCATATGTACGCGGAATCCACAGAAGTTTTGTAAGTGGAATCCATTTACTTTTTGGAACATGTTTAAAGATTAATTTTTGGAATCCAGGAACATACAGACACAAAGTTGTGCGGCTTACAGTTTGGCCTCGTAGTGGTAATGGAAAACGCCTATACTCCTCAATTCAAGGATTGCTTATTCTGTTCCCCTGGATTGATTATATTGTGAAATTACTTATAAATTTGTATCTGTTTTCAACCAAATTTTACTCTCGTTCACTGAATTGATTTAAATAAATCTAATATTCAGATGAAAGAGAAAACTCTTAATTCAATTTGGGTGACCTTTACTTGATTGATTTATTGGGGGAAAGCAGTTTCATATGCATTTTGGGTCAATGTGTGACGGACAATTGGAAATATCTGGCTGATCTGGGAAATATCCGGGTAAAATTTTTTGGCCTGAGGGGAATGGAATAGAGGCGTGACACTTAATAAATGTCAAAATGGCGTAGTATATTTCAATTCCAGATGTCTCAAGCCATTTGAACCGTGAACATTTCAGCAACGATCACTGAAATAATTCATTATAACAAACTTGTTCACGCTGGAATTGTCAGCTCGGTTACCTGCATAGTTCAATTTTTCGGAGGCGCCATATAAGTTTGCAAAATCTCCGCTTCAAAGTATCAGCACCCAACACAGTCTAATCTTCCGTTAACTCAACGAAATATATCGTAATGCTTAATTTATTGAGCAAGCTAACATAAAAGTGCGTTTTCGACGATTCGGCCTTAAAATTTTCAATATTGGGACATTCCGTTAAGATGCCAAATCTAACTGCGTACAAGACTACAGTTTTAAGGAGTCCAGGCATTTTTAAAACACATTCATGCTTGAGTCATACTTAAGTGTCGAAAAAAAATAAAACTCCCGTATATGGTAAGTTGAAACCTACGTAAAATGTGAGCTAAGATACCTTAGGGTCCCGGGTTGACAAAAAATGCTAGTCATACAATTTTCATATATGAAAAAAATGCTTGCCATACTCTTTCATACAATTTCATAGAGTAAAAGTGTGTGTATGAAAATAACAAAATAAGCATTTTTTTCATATATGAAATTTTATAACAAGCAATTTTTCCATACTAGAATTAAATGTTAAGCTTTTTGATCAGTCTCCTCATCCCCAAAATTGTATGAAAATAGCATAAGCATTTTTTCCATACTATGAAATTGTATGATAAGCATTTTTTCCATACTTTGAAATTGTATGATAAGCATTTTTTCCATACTTTGAAATTGTATGATAAGCATTTTTTCCATACTATGAAATTGTATGATAAGCATTTTTTCCATTCTATGAAATTGTATGATAAGCATTTTTTCCATACTATGAAATTGTATGATAAGCATTTTTCCCTTCTATGAAATTGTATGATAAATATTTTTTCCATACTATGAAATTGTATGATAAGCAAATTGTTTTCCAAAGTCTTCTTTATGATTTCATTTATCAATCGGATTTTTAAAAAAAGAATAAAGATAGTCAATTAATTGTGCGTCACTTCACTCCAGTTTCTCTGTTCTTAAAAACCTGAACCAAATTTCAGAAGAAAAAAATCTACAAAAAAGGTTTCCACTCAACTAAACTACAAGAATTTCCACTCATCTAAACAACAAAGTTTCCACTCAGCTAATGATTTTTTGTCTGCGTCATAACTTCAGAAAAAAATAAAGGAAATCTTTTTTTAAAATAATGAGATCTCCGCTTTACCAAAGGACATACTTTTAATTAATGTTTTCCTGACGTGACTTCCGTTTTCGATTGATTTCACTTATTAGATTTGATTTTTTAATTGAAACTGTTCTTCTTTACAGTCGTTTCTAATGTGACTTAAGATAGGTAACAATTACGACAGAGATGATTGGCATCCATCGTGAAATGATGTAAATATTTCGTAAATTTTCAAAAAAATTATCTGATGTTTTTGCCAAATGTTTGCGGATGAATCTGCCTAACTTGGACCATTAATGCGCGCCGCATTTCAGTTTTCCATATGCAAAACCCATGTACACAAAATGATAATTTTCCACATTTCAAAACAAACAAGACTGCTCAGTTCAGGGCGAAGCCCTGATTGTTCCGACTGCCGTTTAAGGTCTATGGAGCAGTAAAAAAAATAAATGTAATAAAACAAAACAATTTTTTTTTCAATTTAAGGATTTTTTGTGCAAATCATCCCCTGCACGCCATATAAAAACAAATTGATAAATTTTGTTCCTAGTAGGAAATCATTTTGACACCTAAGCCTCCTTCAACCAACTAAGAAAGATTTCTAAGACGGGTTAATACTCCGCTTACGCGTTAATAGCGCGAAATATATCGCGCGTTAATTGACCCGAATTAGCCAAAATGACAATATTCAAACCCCTATAACTTTACAAAACAAGATCACAGGTGAAATAATTTTTTCAAATTGAAGCTCAGCATAACAATACTTTTTGAGTGACATTTTTAAAATTCTGTCAAAAAAAAATAGTTAAAAAGTTCAAAAAAAATCACCCCGAGCAGAAATATTCCGTTACTTTCGTTACGAAAGTCGAAACAAGACTAATCATGTCAGGGCGAAGCCTTGACTGTTTCGACTGCCTTTTAAGATCTTTGGACCAAAAATAACATGAAAAAATTCAATGTAATAAAATGAAATGATAATTAAAAAAAATAAAATTTGAGACTTTTTTGAAAATCATTCCCCCACATATCATATTAATTACAAGTAATCAATTTTGCTCCTTGTAACGAATCAATTATGGCAATTAAGATTTCTTCAACCAATTTTGAACGATTTTTAAGACGGATTAAATCTCTGCTTACGCGTTAATTATGTATTGCTCGTTAATTGTCCCAAATTGACCAAATCGCAATCTTCAAACTCCCATAACTTTACAAAAAATGATCACAGGTAAAATTACTTTTCAAAATTAATTAGGCTCAGGACAACAATACATTTTAAATGATAAAGGAAATTTTTTACAAAATGGCTAGCTAAAAAGTCGAAATTTGTCTGAAGAAAAAAAACCCACCTCGAACTCAAATATTCCGTTACTGTCGTTACGAAAGTCGGAACAGCAACAATTGTCATGTTCTTACAGTGTTCATGATAATTGTTGGTTTTTTTCCCAAATTTTTTTGTCATGGTTACAAAGGTGGTAATCGCAAATATCTATTTTAACTGCTATACATATTATCGACTCAACCATTACGATCGCCATTAACAGGGGCGGATTGGGGGGGGGGGGGGGGGGTGGTGGGGCTTGAGCGTACGCTTTTCCTCCCTGAGGCATTCGAACGCCTGCCGACCCAAAGGGGCCCCCATGTTTGTATTTTTTAGGAAATCCATTTTTGGCTGACCGACCCGTAAAATTTTTCTAAAGGCGCCATCGGTGCCATTATATGCTAATTTTGAGGGGTGGCGCGCACCAAAAAAAACGCGTTTTTTGTCATTTTTTTCCAAAAAGTTTCCAAAAAATGGCTTTTTGACCCGTTTTTTCAAAAACGTTCCTGCGGCGCAAAATTTTTTCTGCCCTACAAGGGTTTTTATAGAGTTCTGGTACCGCTCGGAAATTCAATTAGGTCACGTCCTAAACAAAGGCCCTCGAGAAAATCCTAGATCCGCCCCTGACCATATCCATGTCCGAGTGTGCCTTACCAAGTTTGCACTTAAACCATTACCTAAGTATGCTTCGTCCTATTAAGTACTAATTCCGGAGATAGTCCTTAAAGTAGACAAGACTTTCTGAGGGGTGCAAAATTATGACCTGGCGAATTTTATTAAAATTTGTGAAAAAAAAATCTAATAACATTCATACAAATTGAGCATACAGTATTGCATACAGCATACATGTATTGAATACTTATTTTGACTCAGATATCAATTTTACTTTCCGTTTTCAAGTGATACTCAATTTAATAAGCAGCCAAAAAATTCTCAAGAGTTCAACAAACTAATTGTTTTTGGAGAAAATAAATAAAGGTTGGCTTTATTTTTAGACTATAAGTATCGAGTTTCCTTTCTTTATAACTCTTTGAATGGATTGAATTTTTCAAATGGTGAAAATCAATTCATGTCAAAACAGACGCCGCTTTTTTATTATCAATTTCATACTGTTTTGCAATAACTAGATTTCAAAGCGATATGCAAATACTGTCATCAAAATATGATCGTAAGGAACCGCTGTGGTAATATTTGACAAAGAATCTGTAAAAAACGCCCCCAGTTATAGTGTTCCGCATTCACTGCTTTTTAATTGATGTTTTTTAAAAAAATTTTCCATTTTTTCAGTATGGCTTTGCAAAGGTTTTAATTCAAATGAAAACTGATTTCTTCAATGCCAGTGATTAAAAAACTGGAGCATTTAATTTTAGATTTTTTCCGTCGTGTTACCAGAGTAAAGTTGGTTTACTCGAAAGCCACAAAAATTGTTTTTTGGACCCGCGAAACGTAACGACTTAATTGAATCGCAAAATGCAAACCTTTTTTTGATATTAGAAAAAAAATGACAGAATATTTTTGATGGGAGGTTTTTTCTACTTTTGTGAAAATTTCGGCTTTTTGCCTGGAAGTTTTCGGCAGATTTTTTTAATGAAATAAATTAAATGTTTTCATCTCGAAATTTAAAAACTTCACCTGCTATAATTTTTGTGCAGTTATGGGGTTTAAAATTTGCCAATTTGGCCGATTACTTTTTTTGAAATTTATTGTAATTTTCATTTTTTACGAATCATATTATTACAATTTTTATCAGTTTAGATCAAGTATCTGAAAAAAGCTGACTATTTATGTTCGAGGTGATTTTTTATTTTTTTATTGCTATAATTCTTGTTATTTTAAATTTCATCATTGTAAGTGAAAAACCGTTTGGATTTGGGATATAAATAATCAAATACACCGCGTTAGAAAAAAGCAGTTATTTCCAAAAACAGATTGCATTTTTGATAGGATTCATTTGTAATTTCAATCCAGTGACAGTGTATAGAAATTTATTTGAGTAGATTTCAATGCCGCCAGAACATCTAATGGCGCCCAGTGAAATCTAATTATTCTCTCTCATAAAACAGACCATGGCCTCCTAGCGAAGGACTGCGGGATATTAATATGGTCAAAATCTTGGTATTGTAATTCCAAAATTCAATCGATCGGTCAACGAGCTAGTATCTAGAGACATTAATTGGTCGCATGCAGGGTTGGATTTAGGAAGGGATGGCGGGGGGGGGGGGGAGCGGACGCTTCTTTCCTCAGGGATTCGACCCCCTGCCGACCCAAAGGGTCCCCCCTTTGGTACTTTTTAAGAAATCCATTTTTGGCGGACCGACCCTAAAACTTTTCTACAGGCACCATTGGTGCCATTATATGCTAATTTTGAGGGCAAGCCCGCGCCAGAAAAAGCGTTTTTCAATCATTGTTATCCAAAAAGTGCCCAAAAAAATTTTTTGTGCCCTAATAGGGTCTTTATTGAGTTCTGGTAGCGCTCGCAAAACTCAATTTGGACGACCTACAAAATAAAGGTCGTCGAAAAGTTCAAAAATTTTTTTGAAAATGCACCCCCCTTCGAGAAAATCCAAGATCTGCCCCTGGTCGCATGCTTTTTTATACTTCACTAGTTTTTGTTCCGACGTTCGAAACAAAAGCTACGGATTGTTTGTTTCAAGGGGATTTTACCACACAGCCTTCCTTTTTTTGACTCGCTGGACTTTTTGTTGGGAGTTATGGAGTAAAGAAAATAGGAATTTCAAAAATTTAGAATAATTAGAGCACTCAACATTTTAATTTTTTTTTATTACAACCGACTCAAATTCAAATGAGGTCGCCTAAATGGTCAAAATAGCGCGTTATTGGACAAAAACCATTTCATTTTTTCACAAAAACCATTTCATGTCTTAATATTTTTTGTTCCAACTTAAAAAAAAAACTGATTTTATACTTACTGAGTTCAATTGTAAAAAGTTATTTCACCTCCAATATTTTTTGTAAACTTCTGGGGTTTGAAAATAGCCAAGTTTGCCATGTTCTGGACTAAATTATGCATGCTCATTCATTCATTCAAAATGCTGAGAGCGTACTGCAAATTGATTATGCGTTTATGCGTGGCGAAGTATCCCGCTCAACAAAATCATAGCAAATTGAAACGACTGAAGTTTTACCTTTTGATATTGTCCAAAATGTAAAGGTTTTCAAAATTTTCTTTTCCAAAAAACTATTCGATATGAATTAAGGTACAGTCGGAACATTCAAGGCTTTTGCCCTGATATACGAGCAGTCTTGTTGCGTTATATGGCTGAATTTTTCTCACCCAATTTCTGAAAAAAAAACTTTTAAAAGTGTTGGTTCGGATTAGGAGAGAATTGCAATTCTCCTTAAAAAATTAAATAAACGTATTTGGTATACTCTGTACAACCATAAAATATGCCGCAACATTTTAAGAAATGAATGCGAAATTAACTTCGGACTGATGAAATGTTTGAGTTTAATTGTCAGACCATCGACGAAAAGCTTCATTGTTTTGACTTTTTGAATAACAATTTTAGACGGAAATTTTTTGTTCATCTGGAAGATATTCATGATATGAACATGCCGCAACATTTTAAGAAATGAATGCGAAATTAACTTCGGACTGATGAAATGTTTGAGTTTAATTGTCAGACCATCGACGAAAAGCTTCTTTGATTTGACTTTTTGAATAACAATTTTAGACGGAAATTTTTTGTTCATCTGGAAGATATTCATGATATGAACGGCAAATAAAAGATATTTTTTGATATTTTTTTGTTTAAGATATTTTTTGTCTTTTTTTGTTGAGTTGAGAGTTTAAAACTTGTCAAACTGGCATCAATAAATTGAGGGTTTAAAATTTGTCAAACTGGCATCAATTAGAAAAAAAAATGCTGTGTCCAAAAAATTCTTTTTTTTCTGCTTACATGTAGCAATAGCAGCGACTGAATCCAGCTTAGAAAGAATTTGAAATTCATAGATCTTCACTTTTTGAACACGAGTTCATTTATACGGGCTCTATGAATATCATTTTTTCACAGGCTAGTGCCATACAGAAGCGTTACGAAAGTCGGAACAACAATTTTTTTTGTTTTCACTATCGATATCGATCACTGCAAACAGAACTAGTGCACTACTGAATTAGTTCCGGAACATCTGGGCTAGTTAAATTTCTAAATTTATATCTTATCAGAGCTAAATTAGAATTTGCACAGAAAGTTTACAAGGCTATTTTCTGCTGTTGCGCTAGTGGAACAGTGTCAATTTTCTTTTGCAGAAATTCAAAAACTGAATTTTAATTAAAATACTGATAACTAATTTTTTCTTAATTGAATTATTTTACCCCCAATTTAGCAAGAAATTAAAGAAGAGAAGTTTTTACACATGTTAAAAGAAAGTTGAAACCTAGATGCAGCGTTGCAGAATAACGTTATTTTCAAATGCATGATTCTACCGTATGCGGATTTTTACAAATTTGTCAAAGCAAACCCCGGAATTTTCTGGCAGAGAAAATCTGTATTTTTTTAAATATTTAAACTGAAATCCGGTTATGTATTATCTTTTTACAGTACAATTTCAATCTGATCAAATAAAAAATCAGAAAAAATTATTGCCGCTTTACACCAGTACTAAATCAACGATGAAACAACGATGAAATAAAAGTATATCGCAATTGAAAATAAAGGCCAAGTTTTTTCTCTAATATTACACTGAGGCTTTAATGATCAAAATTTGTGTTGATCCATAATCCAGAACGCCCAAATGTGAACATAGATAGCTCAGATTTCTATTTACTTCCCTGTTACAATTTAACATCTCTAAATATTGCTTTATTATTGATGAAGCAGTACTGATTTGACCGGGTCAAAGTTTTTGCCTATAATTTCTATCTAAGGGGAGGGGGTGAGGGAGACTAATTTTTAGTGCGATTGGTTACTAATTTGTCACGGATTAATTGGATTCAATTTGGAAAACACAGGCTTCAAAACCACTCATTATTTGACTAAAAGTCTTTTGCGCAACCTTTTTTCTACAAACCCTGACAAAAACTGAATTCAGATCTTTTTTTGCTTGAAAAAAAGTCTGTAGATAAAAAGAGATTATTTTTAGCTTGAAAAAAAGTCTGCAGATTAAATCGAAAAAGATTAAATTTGATTTGATTCAATTTAAAATTGATGTAAATTGATCTTAAGTCCCCCCACAAAATCGATTCAAATTGATTATAAATCAATCCAACTCAATTTAAATCAATTTAAAACCAGTTTTTCATTATCTAGTTGTTTTTGTTTCAAGGAGAGTTTGCTTTAGGAGGATTTTGTTTCTTTTATTCATTGCCAATCTTTTTACATCTATGGCCAAATTTACATCTATAGCTTCTGGCAGCATATTTAGATTTTTTTGCCCAAAAACTTGTTCAAATTGATGATTTTTTATGGTTTTAAGGAATATTTTGGAGCTCAAATTCTGATTAGTATTGACCGTTTTCTTGATTCGTTTCATAGTTTTTTCATTAAATTTGATTTACAATGATGATTTGCTACGAATATTTGCATGTTTTTTAGCTCAATCCCCGACTTAAATCGATTTTTTTTTCTTGATTTGTAATATAAGTTTGCGTTCAATAACTGGCTAATATTGATTTTTTTTAAATTAAAGAATATTTTCGAGCTCAAAATCTGATTGGAATTGACCTTTTTCTTGATTTGTGAAATAGATTTTTGCTTAAATTGATTTGAGATAGACTTTTTAGACACTATGATCGAATTGCTCTTTTGAAATGGATTGATTCCTTTGAAATGGATTCAAATTTTAGTAAGATTTGAATGTATTTTAGTGAATGGGAAAATCAATCCAAATCAATTTAAATCGATTTTTGACATTTAATTCGATCCAAAATGGTCAAGAAAATTCAATTTAAATCAATTTAAAATCCAATTCAGTTCCTAAAATGCTCATTCTTAATCGGTTTGGATTGATATAAACTCAATTTAAAATTATTTTAAATTGATCTTTCAGTGCGGGTGGGTTACTCATGACTTGTTTGTTTTTTTCAATTAAAAATAGAAGAGGCCAATCGTTAAGAAAATAACAAGAATGAAACCACTTTTTGTGCTAAAAATTGATCTCATTCATCTCATAACGCTTAAAAATTGGGCTCATTTAGTCACTTTTCATTAAGAAGTGAGGCTCATAAAACTGAGGCTAATAATTGGTAAAAATTGAATTCGGTAAAAAACGGTAAATTCGGTAAATTGAATTCGGTAAGAAGTGTTTTTGGTAAGAATCGGACTCAATCAGCTCTTTTTTCTAAAATTTGGGTTCACGCAGTTGGTTTTTCTAAACATTGGGCTCATCCAGCATTCTTCAAGGAAAAAGAGGGGGCAAATGAGAGTCAGTTCGGACCCGGGTTCTCTGGGACCCCAGCCCGGGTTATTTTAGAAATCGCTAATACTCCTAAAAAAGGATTATGACGTTAACAAAACTTGATTGTAATTATAGATAAAGCAATAAGAGACAATAAAGCAATAAGAGGCTGTCCGAAAAAAGGAATTGATGATTATCGGGAGATTTGACAACGGAGGAGTCACTTCAGAACTGAATTGAACAGAAATCAAAATGCGCTAATTGACATTTGAGCGACTATTGATGTGATTTGAAATTCACATGGAAGCGTGAATGGAAATTTGAATTAGACAATTCGTTGAGCAAAAAATTGGATTGACCACAGTTTTCTACCTTTTTGGACAATTTTCACGCCAATTTGTTAACGAGTCTTAAGAAGAGACAGATCGTTATGGGTAAATTTTAGAACAATTTGACCAAACCCCAATCCCCCAAAAAATAAATCGATAAATCAACCAAAGATATTAGTAGTGAAACAAAACCAAAAGAATGAGGCTTTGGGTAGGGAGTGGTCGCGCCCCCCTCCTAAGTCGACTGCTTATAAAAAAAACTACTCAAGAGAATTTGGAGTGGTATAAACTTTTGTTTCAGTGCTAGTAGTAGTTTGGAAGGGCACGAGCAATGCCCCCCTCGTTGTTAATCCCTCAATTGGAGGAACAGGAATGGGAGGGGGAGGCGGAGGCGGAGGCGGAGGCGGAGGCGGAGGCGGAGGAGGAGGCGGAGGAGGAGCCAACACCCGGCAGCATCAGCAGCAGCCAAGACCGGTCCATAGACCGAGGCAGTTCGGGAGGACAAAGCGGAACACGACTGATGTGTTCATGGGCAATCTGGCCGTAGCCGATTGTATGGTTTGCGCCCTGGTCATTCCTCCGACCATAATCGACCAGGCGTTCAAAACCAGCTGGTTGTTTGGACTCTTCTACTGCAAAGCAAGTAGTGGTTTGGCTTTCTAATTAGTATGGATTGAAAGCAGGAGCTCAAACATGGTGATAAAGTTTTTTTTTAATTTTGCGTATTGAAAAATGTTGCGTTTCTCAGTGTAGTTTTGTTATATTATTTCAATTGCAGAACTACATTAACAAGATCATTTTTTAGTTATTAGAAATAATCACTGAAAATTATATGAAAGTTTGAAGTTTAAAAAGTGAAGTTGTTTTTTTGTCGCAACTGCAGAAGTAAATGAACAGAAAACTTGCTAGTTCTCAGAAATCATGACAATGTATAATTAGAAAGTGTAGTTGTATTTTGTTTATTTACTCAGAAAGTATTTCAAAAAATGGTAGTAAACTTTGAGGTTAAAAAATTGAAGTTGTTTTTTTTGTTCCAGCTGCAGAAGTACATGGCACAGATCTCAGTGTACATTTCCATCTACACTCTGGTGTTCATGTCCTTGGACAGGTACCTGGCAGTGGTGCACCCCTTCTCCTCCAGGGGGGTGAGGAGTGCGAAGAATGCCAGTCTGGTGGTGGGGGCACTCTGGGGGGTGGTGTGTGTGGCCGCCAGTCCCATCCTCATCATTTCCAAGTTGCAGCCACTT